>NC_137030.1:10556393-10593893 GCF_032717465.1 Coenobita brevimanus | reverse complement strand
AAAAAGGAGGAGGTGGTGGAGCATGAGGAGGAGGAGCAGGAGGACGACGAAGACGACGACGACGACCGGCTTTTCGGTACTCCTTTCCGCATTTGCTCGTCTGCTCGTAGTTTTGATCTCCTGAGAGCGTGTTCTTTTATTGATTTTTTTTTTTTTTTGCCTCTTCCTTCACTGAGTTGCACTTCTTGCCTCTAAAAGTTTGTGTATATAAGCCTGGCTTCCAATGTCGTTAGCTATCAGCTACATTTAGACGGTTTCTTGGTGAGTTTTGTTCTCTGGAAATTTTGAAAGTAGTAAGGTATCTGCCACATGTGAGTTACTGTTCATTATAAAAGAGTATCAGGTCATGATATGTCTATTTGGTTTTGAGTGTGTGTGTGTGTGTGTGTGTGTGTGTGTGTGTTTTCTCGTGTGTTTGATTTCTTGTTTCTTTGTGTGTGTGTGTGTGTGTGTGTGTGTGTGTGTGTGTGTGTGTGTGTGTGTGTGTGTGTGTGTTTCTTTGATTTCTTGTTTCTGTGTGTGTGTGTGTGTGTGTGTGTGTGTGTGTGTGTGTGTGTGTGTGTGTGTGTGTGTGTGTGTGTGTGTGTGTGTGTGTGTGTGTGTGTTTGTTTGATTTCTTGTTTCTGTGTGTGTGTGTGTGTGTGTGTGTGTGTGTGTGTGTGTGTGTGTGTGTGTGTGTGTGTTTCCCATGAGTTTGATTTCTTGTTTCTGCGTGTGTGTCTATGTGTGTGTGTTTGTGTGTACTTGTTTTTATGTTTTTGTGTGTGTGTGTTTCTTTGCTTACGAGTAGGTGTCTGATTCTGGACATAAATCCGAATGTTTTCCCTCTAGTCTCAACACTTCCAAGCACCCTCTGGCATCCCATATCACCATTTCGACGCTAATACCCATCGTCCATGTTGAATGCACATCATGTATATCTCATTCAGGACTCTGCTCAATTGTCTTCTAACCCATCTTTCCTTTACCATTCCTAGTGTTCATTTTGTCTTCATGCTAGCTTCACTCTCCATTTCAGCAACAGTGCAGTCTTTATCCTAAACGGCTCATTTTGTAGGATGAATGAAATTTTCAGGTAATCTGTCAATTGCTAAACCTCAGAATTACAAAAATCACTGAACAATACGAACAGAGTAAATAGACATGAACTATCCACAGTGCACTTGACAATACGTGGAAAAGTTTGACGTAGGTATTTAACCGATATCTTCGTTGTTCTTCTCAATCACACTTCCTTGATAAATTGACATTAACTATTTCTAGCTTTTATCTCTATACCTCTAATCATAGCGGTTTTTCCATTTACTTAGCTCCCATTCGATTTTATTCAAGGTAAAAAGGATCTTCAGGTGGCAACGAATTAATGAAGGCGAATCTAAATTGTATAGTAAAATAAGTTTCTCCAAAACTCAATGGAATCCACAGACGCTAAAATTTTATTTACGCATAGCTTAGGTCAATATGTAGTTTACACTCTCCAGAGGTGCCACAGAGGGACGCCTCCATGTAACAAGATGGCTAAACGGTTTGGCCATATGAAGGTCCTTCAGCCACATTATATCCCCTGAGAGGAGAAGTGTGAACTGGTTTTAAAAACAAACTAATCATATAATCTTGCAGTTTCTCGTTTGAGAATATCCTGGGAGTCAAAACATAACCCGTTACAATGACGATGACGACAACGACTACTGCGACGAGTTTTCTAGCAAACTTCCCGTATCTGCTCATGGTTTTGACCTTGTGTGAGTCTGTTGTAACATTCGTGTTGCCTTTAGTTGCATATCTTCCGTCCCTGAGGTGAGCTTCTTTCTTACATAAGTTTACCTATATAAGCCGGGTTGGGATTGTCGTTAGTTGACGGTTGAATGTAGATCGGTTAGTTGGTGTGCTCTGCTTCAGGCATTTGGGAATATAGTAAGATATCTGTCACACGTGAGTTACTGTTTATTAAATGTCAGTAAATGATGTAACTGTCCCCCTTCGGTTCTGAATGTGTGTGTGTATTTGTTTGTTTCATTTTTTTTTAATTTTTTTTTTATTCTGTTTGTTCAGTAATGAGTAAGTGTCTGATTCTGGACATATATTTCACTGTGCTTCCCGATTGTATCAGCAGTTACAAGCACCCCATGGCATCACAAATCACCACTTCGACGCTAATACCCATCGTCCGTACTACCTAATTAAGGACTCAGTGTGAGAGTATTAGCAAGTGTAATTTTATGATCCTTTCCTACCTACCGGTCTCCTCACTTATCTTTTATCACGTCTTTCCCTATCAATTCCTACTAATAACTTTGTCTTCTTCCTAGCTTCCCTTTCAATTTAACTTACAGTAAAGTCTGTATCCTAAATAGCACATTTTGGAGGGAGAATGAAATTTTCATGGAATCTGTCAATTGTTTAAATCTCGGCATAACGAAAACAACCGAACAATACAAAGTAAACAGTCGTGAACTATAAACAATGACCTTGATACAACAGGTGGAAGAAGTTGACGTAACTCTTTTGCCTATACATACATTGCACTTTTCACTAAAGCTTTCAAATTGAGTCAGACAGTTCAAACTTCCATTATAGTTTGACATATTAAATATTCCTAACTTTACCTCTACACCTAAATGTCTCCCCTATTTTACATATTTACTCAGCTACCATGCGATTTTACTCAGGGTATTAAAGATCTTCAGGTGTAATAGAATTGGTGAAAGCTAATATAATATCTAGAGTAAACTATCACTCTCCTAAGCACAATGGAATCGACGGATGGAAGTTTTATTTACTCATAATATAGGTCAGTAGTTAGATTACATTCTATGGAGGTGTCTCATAGCGATGTCTCCAACCTGTGGTGCAGCTGTTATCTGGTAGCTAAACGGCCTGGAAATATAAAAGTCCTCCAACCACAACCTATCCCCCGAGAGGAGGAGGTTAAATTGGATATGAATGGTGATTAAGATAGTAATTCTTCAGCAACAAGAAAAACAACAAAAAACGACGAGGAGGAGGAAGAGGAAGAGGAAGAGGAAGAACTCGAGGAGGTTGATTAGGAGGAGGAGGAGGAGCAGGACGACGACGACGACGACGACGACGACGACGGGCTTTTCGGTGCTCCTTTCTGCATTTGCTCGAGTCTTCTCATGGTATTGACCTGGTGAGAGTGTGTTCCTTTCTTTTTTTTTTCGCTTCTTCCTTTGTTTATATAAGCCAGGCTTGCATTGTCGTTAGCTAACAGCTGCATTTAGACTATTTCTTGGTGTGTTCTGCTCTCTGGATATTTTGAATATAGTAAGATTTCTGCCACATGAGTTCATTATTTAAGTGTTAGGTCATGATATATCTATTAGGTTGTAAGTTGTATGTGTGTGTGTGTGTTTGTGTGTGTGTGTGTGTGTGTGTGTGTGTGTTTCTGGGTTTGTCTGTTTTTGTGTTTGTTTCTGGGTTTGTCTGTTTTTGTGTTTGTTTCTGGGTTTGTATGTTTTTGTTTGTGTTTATGTTTGTTTACTTACGAGTAGGTGTCTGATTCTGGACATAAATCGGACTGTTTTCCCTCTAGCCTCAACTCTCCCACGCACCCTATTGCATCTCATATCACCACTTCGACGCTAATACCCATCGTCCATGTTGAATGCACTCATCTCTATCTCTTTCTAGACTCTGTGTTAGCACGTGTGTTCTTATGATCCTTGCCTACCTGGCAGTCTAAACACTTGTCTTCTAACCCGTCTTTCCCTTATCATTCATAGTGATCATTTTTTCTTCACGCTAGCTTCACTCTCCATTTCAGCTACAGTGCAGTCTTTATCCTAAACGGTACATTTTGTATGGTGAATGAAATTTTCAGATAATCTGTCAATTGCTGAACCTGAGAATTACAAAAACTACCGAGAAATACGAACAAAGTAAACAGACAAGAACTATCCACACTGCACTTGATTCAATACGTGGAAAAGTTTGACGTAGGTATTTAGCCGATATATTCGTTGTTCTTTTCTATACAAGTGAGTATGTGAATCTGACAGTTCACACTTCCTTGATAATTTGACACTATTTCTAGCTTTTACCCCTATACCTATAATCATAGCTATTTTTCCAGTTAGCTATCATTCGATTTTATTCAGGCTAGAAAGGATCTTCAGGTGGCAACGAATTAATGAAGGCTAATCTAAATTGTATAGTAAAATAAGTTTCTCCACAGCTCAATGGAATCCACAGACGCTAACATTTTATTTACGTATACATTAGGTCAATAGTTTCTTTATACTCTCCAGAGGTGCCACAGAGGGACGCCTCCATGTAACAGGACGGTTTGGCCATATGAAGGTACTTCATCCACATTATATCCCTTGAGAGAAGAAGTGTGAACTGGTTTTAAAGGCAAACTAATCATTTAATCTTGCAGTTTCTCGTTTCACAATATCCTGGGAGTCGAAACATCACCCGTTACGGTGACGACGACGTCAACGACGACTGCGACGACTTTTCTAGCAAACTTCCAGTATCTGCTCATGTTTTTGACCTGTGAGTCTGTTGTGTGTTTCGTGTTTCATTTAGTTGCATGTCTTCCGTCCCTGAGGTGAGCTTCTTTCTTACCTAAGTTTACCTATATAAGCCCGGCTGGGATTGTCGTTAGTTGACGGATGGATTAAGACCGGTTAGTTGGTGTGCTATGCTGCAGGGATTTGGGAATATAGTAAGATATGTCACACGTGAGTTAGTGTTTATTAAATGTCAGTAAGTGATGTACCTGTACCTCATCGGTTCTCCAGGTGTGTGTGTGTGTGTGTGTATGTGTGTGTGGGTGTGTGGGTGTATATGTGTTTGTATTTGTGTTTGATTTTTTGTTTGTATTTGTGTTTTTGACTTTCTTTTTTTTCCCTAACGGGTAAGTTTCTGATCTTGGACATATATTTGACTGTGCTTCCCGATTGTATCAGCAGTCACACGCACCCCATGGCATCACAAATCACCACCTCGACGCTAATACCCATCGTCCATACTACCTAATTAAGGACTGTGAGAGTACTAGCAAGTGTAATTTTATGATCATTTCCTACCTACCGGTCTCCTCACTCGTCTTCTCTCACGTCTTTCCCCCTCCATTCCTACTAATCACTTTGTCTTCTTCCTAGCTTCCCCTTCAATTTCACTTACAGTAAACTCTGTATCCTAAACAGCACATTTGGAAGGAGAACGAAATTTTCATGGAATGTCAATTGTTTAAATCTCAGCCTGACGAAAACAACCGAACAATACAAAATAAACAGTTGTGAACTATAAGCAATGAACTTTATACGATAAGTGGAAAAAGTTGACTTAACTCTTTTGCCGATACAATTTTCAGCAAAGCTTACTAATTGAATCAGACAGTTCACACGACATATTAATTATTCCTAACTTTACCTCTATATATTCTTTTATTTTTTCTAGGTTAGTTTGAATCCTACGATTTCTTTTTTGAAGATAAAAACAATTATGAGTAATTTCCGATAATTTTAGAATAAATGTGCAGAGTTTCATTTTTAAATTCTAATATAAAAATACGAGGTTCTAAGCTTTTCTACGGTATAATTGTTTTCAATTTGCCCTAAGGTAGCTACTTTCTATATTTGCAAGTTCAGACTTGAAACTATACATGGTGCATGAAGTAAGGGTTATATTTAATTTAAAACAAAAAAGTAATTTAATACTTTCTTAGGATAAATGTCAACTCTCACGACAACATATTCTTGTCTCTGCAATTTTTTTGAATGTCATATTCAAAAAATGAAATAAAATTCATGAGCCAATTTCTAAATGTGTATCTACTTCATATCTGACTATTGCAATGACGTTTTTACTTCATCGGATTTCTAATTGTGAAGACCTTAATTTTCATTATTCAATTTTGCTCTCGGAACAATGGCACGACCCTTTATAATGTACAAAAAAAATGGCCTACGATTTTAAAACCATAGTCATATTAATGAACAAAATAGATTCTCTAATCAATTTTCACTTTTCTTGCCTCTAATCAAACGAAAGTTATTATTCAGTAAACTCCTATCCAGCTCATTTCACTCGTGAATCGATTTCTTTCTATATACTGCTTCATCTCGTCATTTTTTTTTTTCATTGCATCATTACTTTAACGTTTTGTTGGATTTAGAAAATTTTTTGTACCAAAAATATTTGCATAAATGCATTTTTAACGTTTCCGCTCAAAAATACGATTTTGGGGGTCCTTCAAAAATTGTTACTCCAAAAACTGTTGCTCTCAATCGTTATAAATTCACGCTTATCTGGATTTTTAATCCTGGAAGTAACTGCTACAATGAATGATACGAAGCATGTTTTGTAAGATAAAAACCAAAACAATCTCACTGCGACGGCTAAAACAATTCATGTCAATGATTCATTTCTTGTGTGTTTGTATTTCACAAGCCATCTGCTTCTTGAGGAACAAATTTTTTTTTTTTTTTATTACACGGCTCGTTCCCAATTTAAAGTCCTCGTCATACTGACGAAGAGTGTGTATGTGAGTGAGGTGGAGGGGGGAAGAGGGAGGGGGAGGCCGAGGATGAGATGGAGGGATGGGGTGAAGAGGTATATGAGAGAGGGGGGTGTGAATTGGGAGCAGGGCAGTGAAATGGCGGGGGACAGGGCGACTTGGGGGCGATTTGTTTGTGGCCACCCCAAACGGGATTGAGGCATCTGGCAATGGATAGATAGTCATACTATTCGGTAAAAATCCTTCGACTTTTCTCTATTGGTTTTGAATCCCTCTCTCACTGTGTTAAAGTCCCGTGGACGTCTCAGACTTCCTTTTGAATCTGAAGCTAGTTTTGGCCATATGAATGAACCATACTAGTTTTGAGCTCACATGATACATGCATTGTTGTAATAGCTATTGTGTTTTTGTAATGTTTTTTTTTTAATGGATAATCTGAATTATGAAAAACTATTTAGCATAAAGGTGTTTATTGGTGCTGAACTTAAATTAAAAACAGGATGAAAGCCTACAGGATTAACCGGTGCTGTGTTGGGGTCCACGATGTCCATCCCTACCATCTGTCTCAAAGGTAGAGTAACAGACCATTTTAAAGGATTCTAGACGATTGTTAGGTACAGTCGCCAAACTTTCCACCTGGGCCACGTAGCCGCGAGAGGTTGATAACGGATGCTGGTAACAGTGTATCTGTTTGTTCATGTGTACAGACGTCGGAATAAGTTCGTTTCCTTTTCTGTGTTTGTAACACTGCTCAATGGAGAGGAACCCCTTCCTCCACCCATCCTCAGTCCCCCCCTCCCTTTCCTCGTACCCCATAACCCCACCAGGTATCCTCCATACTCTCGCTCAGCCAGCTAGGGGTTTCTGTAATTCAAGCACCTCTCGAATGGGGTGCTTTCAGAGCTAGTATTCCGGTAGATGTCACCACAATTGTTACAAACACATTCCACGAGCTGTTTAATAAGTATATTTTTAAATATCTTCACTTGTGTGAAACAGTGAATCATAGTAATGTCATATACTGTAACAAATAATACAAACAACACGTATATATAACGTAGCATGAATTATTTATATTTATCATAAACGGAAATTAAAATATCATTGATGGAATATGATGGCAACCCACCATTTCAGTGGTTCTATATTATTTCATTTCTGCTACATTTACTGCAAGAGGTTCTTAATACATAGTTTGTTCAGACTGTAAATTACGCCTAGTGGGTAACTTGACTCATGCAGCCTCCGTGTGAGGAGAAATTTAAAGTTGATTAAATTCTGGGACAACATTTTGCTCACTCCCTTCACCCATGCACAACACAAGACCCGTGCTGCCACGGTTTGAGAAGGCCTTGGTGTTGACCCCTCAGACCCTACAAAGCAATTAGGCTACAATACCTTACTTTAACTACCCTAACAAGACAACACGTAGTATAGTCTAAATTGTATATTTTTAAGCCTTAGTCCCCGTTCGTTTGTTTTCAAAATTCTCCAAAAAAAAAAAAAAAAATACAGCTGTCAACACTCCCGCGTGTTACAGGGGAACGAGAGTTTGAAGAGATGTGGCACCACTGTGAATATTTACTTCGAATCAGTCCACGTGAGTGAAGCGGAGTAACCTCGGTATAGTTTCATTACGGAAAGATGATTGTTGTATGCAAGCTCCATTTGCAAGGTTGACATTTCAACTTGAATTATTGGTATAATTTACATTGTTCTACATCAATATAATAATCGCCCTTATATGCCGTATTATGATTTTCCACAGTTTTGAGGTGAATTGGCGTGTAAAGGAGGGTGGGAGGGGAGTGAGGGTGTTCCCCAATCCCTCCTGGGGTAAGAGGGAGGATCCCCCACATGGAGTCAGAGAGAGAGAGAGGGGGGGTTGCTGTAAGCTTCGCACATGACACGGTGAGACGATACCATGACACGGTGAGACGAGGCCACATGTGCTTCATTACCCTCAGTACGGAAACTCATCAGTACTTTTTTTTTTTTTTATGCGAGGAAGAAGGAACCAAAGGCCATGAGCCCGCAGTAACAGTTCCCTCCAAGAGAAAAACAAAATACAATAGAGAGCGAAATTCAAGATCCGATCATTTTGAGATGCCTGGACACACTGCGTTTGAAAGACTGGAGATCATAGGCAGCAGGAAATACAGACAGAGGGAGACAGTTCCAGAGCTGACCTGTTGTATAAATGAAAGACTGGGAGTAACGGTTAACTCTTGCATTAGAGAGTTGGACAGAAAAGGGATGAGAGTTTGCTGCCAGACGGGTGCTACGCGCCCGTCGTAGACGTGGAGGAATGCAAGCAGACAGTTCAGATGAGCAGCGACCATTAAAGTAGCGTTAGAAAAGAGATAAAGATGCAACAGTGCGGCGAAGAGACAGAGGTTGAAGGGAGTCAGTAAGAGGAGAGTTAATGAGACGAAAAGCCTTTGACTCCACCCTATTGAGAAGAGCTGTATGTGGGGAGCCTCCCCACACATGAGAGTTGTACTCCACACAGTGGCGGATAAAACCCCTGTATAGAGTCAACAATTGTGCAGGGGTAAAGAAAGAGCAGAGTCGGCTTAACACACCCAATCTCTTGGAAGCAGATTTTACAAGAGATGTAATATGATCTTTCCAAGATAAGTCCCGAGTAAATGAAACCCCAAGCATGTTCAAGGATGATGCAGGATTAAGCTGAATATTAAACATTAGTGGGTATACTTGTGGAAGATTTTGTCGGGTTGATAGGTGTAAGAACTGAGTCTTAGATGCATTAAAAACAACCATATTATTCTTACCCCAGTCAGAGATACGAGCCAAGTCATACATTAAGTGTGCCATAGCCTCATCCCTTGTTTGTTGAAGTAACTGTTGAGATGGGCGTTGCGGGAACCGAATGGAAAGGTGAAGGGTGGTCATCAGCGTATGAGTGGATAGGGTTAGAGGTACAGCTTAGATCATTGATGATCTAAGAGAGTTGGTGATAGGACAGAGCCCTGAGGAACACCACTTGATAGATCTAGGAGAAGAACGATGGCCGTCTACAACAGCGGCTATAGAACGACCAGAAAGGAAGCTAGCGATGAAGGCACAGATAGAAGGATAGAAACCGTAGGAAGGCAGTTTGGAAATTAAAGATTTATGCCAGACTCGATCGAAAGCCTTTGAGATGTCAAGTGCAATGGCAAAGCTTTCGCCAAAGTCCCGAAAGGAGGATGACCAGGAGTCTGAAAGGTAGGTGAGAAGATCGCCAGTGGAGCGTCCCTGACGGAACCCATACTGACGATCGGAAAGAAGGTTGTGATAGGAGATGCCTTAAAATTTTTCTATTGAGAATTGACTCGAAAACTTTTGAAATACAGGACGTTAAAGCAATTGGACGATAGTTGGAGGGTTGGGAGTGGTCACCCTTCTTTGGGACTGGCTGAATGAGAGCAAACATCCAGCAAGAAGGAAAGGTACAAGTTGACAAAGGCGAAAGAGTTTGCCTAGGCAGGGTGTAAGCACAGAAGCACAGTTCTTGAGAACAACAGGAGGGACCCCATCAGGCCCATATGCCTTTTTAGTACTGAGGCCAGTGATGGCAGAAAATACATCAGCAGAAGAAATTTTAATGTCAGCCATGAGGAAGTGAGAGGGGGGAAGTGATGGAGGAACAGCACCAGAATCGTCTAAGGTGGAATTGGAGGAGAAAGTCTGTGCGAAGAGATCTGCTTTATCAGTGGAAGAAATGGCTACAGAACCATCAGAGTAGAAAAGAGGAGGGAAGGATGATGAGGTAAAGTTGTTAGAAAGATTTTTGGCAAGGTGCCAGAAGGAGCGGGAGGAATTCGAGTTGGAGAGTTGAGAGCATTTAGTATGGATGAAATTATTTTTGGTAGAGCGAAAAACAGACAGCACGATTCCGGGCAGAAACGTAAAGATGATGTGATTCAGGGGTGGGTTGGCTCCGGTACCTTTTGTAGGCCCTCTCCTTGTTGCGGACAGCATTAGAACAAGCGTGATTAAACCAAGGCTTTCTTGCGTTAGCCAAAGGATATGAGAAAGGAATGTATGCTTCCATGCCCGAGATAATAACCTCCATAATGCTCAAGGCACACTCAGATGGCTCACGGCCATGGAAGCAATAATCATTCCAGGGAAAATCAAAGAAGTACTGCCTGAGGGCCTCCCAGTCTGTGGCTCCAAAATGCCACAGACGACGTTTCCCTGGAAGGTCCACAGGCCGTACCGGAGTGATAGGACAGGATAAGGTAATATGGTTGTGATCGTAGGAGCCCAACGGAGAGAAAAGATTAACAGAGTAAGCAAAAGGATTAGTTGTGAGGAAGAGGTCAAGTATGTTGAAGCTCTCTCCAAGGCGGTCAGAGATACGGGTAGGGTGCTGTACAAGCTGCTCTAGGTCACTAAGGAGAGAAAAGATGTAGGCTTGTTCACCAGGTGGATCCGTGAAAGGAGAGGAGAGCCAAAGGTGGTGGTGAACATTGAAATCTCCTAGAATGGAGATTCAGAGAATGGAGAAATGGATAGAATGTGTTCCATCGTAGAAGTAAGATAGTCGAAGAATTTTTGATAGTAGAATTAGGGGATAAGTAAACAGCACAGATATAGTTAGTCAGAGAATGACAGGAAAGCCGAAGCCAGAGTGTAGAGAATTCAGCAGAATCGAGTTCAGGAACCGAGAGCAAGATAAGTCGTTGCGTATATGTACACAACAGCCACCTTTGGCTTTGAAATGAGTATAGAGAAAGTAGGAGGATACAGAAAAGGGTTTGCTGTCAGTTGCCTCAGACAGCTGAGTCTCCGTTAGAAAAAGGTGAGGTTTAGAGGAGGAGAGGTGGTGCTCAACAGAGCGAAAGTTAGAGGAAAGGCCGCGAATGTTGCAGAAATGAAGAAGAGAGTCAGACAGTGGTTCCAGGCACCTCGAATCGTCATCGGGAGAGGGGCGGATGGTGGGGGCATTTATGGTCCCCCCCCCCATGGGGACTCAAAGGCTTGATGAAGAGACGCCATTTTTGTTGAATTTTGAATAGGAAGTGTAGTGTGTACTGTGCATGTAGTTTGGTGTAGATAGAGAAATTTGTACTGCAGAGCATGCTGGCCTACTCTCTGTGTAACTGAGACACTGAAAAAGTTCAGCAAAGGGGGATGGTCAGGAACTAGTCCTGAGGGCTGATGAAACGGGAGCTCCAGCACTCCCTGTCATCGGCTTTCCATCCACCTCGGGAGTACTGCCCTGCTCGACTTAGTACTGAAGTCGTAAAATAATGATTAACTTCATGAAATATATTTATGCGGGGAATAAATCATGATAAAAATAGAAAACTTTATGTTTCAGTTTATGCATTAAGGAAATATTATGCTGTATAATCATTAACTGTGGGTGAAACCATGCCCATGACTTAAGAAGACACTGATCCAGACTGAGACTTGTGGATGGCAGCCTTCAGAGATAAAGGTCAACCCACTCTAGTAGTGTTAATCTTATTTTTAAAATGTTTATAACATCTCGGCTGAGACTAAATAACATGGTGATCCTAGCATTAACACCTACACTGAGACAAAAATTGATAATGGAGTTAAACTGCTAAATAACTAATAAAGAAAGGATTTTGATACACCAAATGATTGTGGTAAGGTTATATGTGTGTGTGTGAGAGAAAGAGAAAGAGAGAGAGAGATTCACTCTTTGCCTATATCGTTAATAGTCAAAAACTGATAGTGTAATTCAACGTGTTAAGACTGTTTAGGCTAAATTTTCGAACCATGTTCCCACCACCATCACTACCATCACCATCACGTCTCATTCCATGACAAGCTTAGTTTCTGCTAGTGTATAAAGTACTATCACGATCCAAAGTTTCTTTACCCCCCTGAGTGAAAGAAGGTCGAAGCCAAGGTTGTAGCAAGACCAGATGATCGGACACTGCCAGTATACAAGACTAATAATGGTTCATGATACCGTGATTCATAAATAGGCTCGTGTGTTTCATCCAGGTGATTCTTATTATCCTAAGCTTCAGGTTAGTGAACCCCTCCATCATGAACTGGCCTGTGTTCGGTGGCCCGTCATTTCTTCAACCTTGGCGTCGACCTTTCTCCACTCAGGGGGGTAAAGAAACTTTGGATCGTGATAGTACATATAGGACTATGCATTAAAGTGACACGATATTGTTTATAAAATATTACTGAGTAAAATGCATTTAATTCTATGTAGTAAAAGGTGTCAAGATGTAGCTGAAGCTCTTAGCTTTATCAGTGTTTCGGACGCTATATTAGTCCGATTCGTTTTTTCTGCCAAATTGATTAGTTTATTGAATGAAATCCATTTTAACTTTGATAGGAAGAGGGGATAAACTCGATTTTTTTTTTCCACAGTCCTCTATCCTAACCATTCCTGATCTCACAGTATCTTGGTATAGAAACCATCCAATCACATTCGTCTTGTTAGTTCTGCACCCAGTCACATTTAAGAAGAAGGTCGGGTTGCCAATCGTGATTTAATCCACGTTTCACCTCGCCGATGAGGAAGCTATATGCCAGAAATTAAGCTTGTCATGGAATGAGAGGTGGTGATTGTGATGGTGGTGGGAACACGGTTCGAAAATTTAGCCTATACATCCTAAACAAGATGAATCACACTATCAGTTTTTGGTTAATAACGATATAGGCAAAGTGAAACTCTCTCTCTCTCTCTCTCTCTCTCTCTCTCTCTCTTTCTCACACACACACTTTATATATATATATATATATATATATATATATATATATATACTTAACCACATTCATTTGGTGTATCAAAATCCTTCATTAGTTATTAGGCAATTTAACTCCATTATCAATTTTTGTCTCAGTGTAGGTGTTAATGCTAGGATCACCATGTTACTTAGTCTCAGCCGAGATGTTATAAACATTATAAAATTAAGATTAACACTACTGGAGTGGGTTGACCTTTATCTCTGAAGGCTCCCATACACAAGTCTCAGTCTGGATCAGTGTCTTCTCAAGTCATGGGCATGGTTTCACCCACAGCTAATGATTATACAGCATAATATTTCCTTAATGCATAAATTGAAACAAATAGTTTCTTTCTCTTTTTATCATGATTTATTCCCCACATAAATATATTTCATGAAGTTAATCATTATTTTACGACTGTTCAGTACAAAATACTGATGAGTTTCCGTACTGAGGGTAATGAAGCAGATGTGGTCTTGTTTCACCGTGTCATAGTCTCGTCTCACTGTGTCACGTGCGAAGCCTACAGCACCCCCCCCCCCCCTCTCTCTCTCTCTCTCTGACTCCATGTGGGGGATCCTCCCTCTTACCCCAGGAGGGATTGGGGAACACCCTCACTCCCCTCCCACCCTCCTTTACACGCCAATTCACCCCAAAACTGTGGACAATCATAATACGTCATATAAGGGCGATTATTATATTGATGTAGAACAATGTAAATTATACCAATAATTCAGGTTGAAATGTCAACCTTGCAAATGGAGCTTGCATACAACAAAAATCTTTCCGTAACGAAACTATACCGAGGTTACTCCGCTTCACTCACGTGGACTGATTCGAAGTAAATATTCACAGTGGTGCCACATCTCTTCAAACCCTCGTTCCCCTGTAACACGCGGGAGTGCTGGCAGCTGTACACATGCGTGAAGGGAGTGAGCAAAGTGTAGAGTCTCAGTATTTACTCAGCATTAAATTTCTGCCCACATCGAGACTGAATAAGTGAAGATACCTAGTAGGAGTAATTTACAGTCTAACAAACTATGTATTAGGAGCCTAACTTGCACTAAATGTACAAAACATTAAATAATATCGGGCCATCATATTCCAGCAATGATATTTTAATTTCCGTTTGTGATAAATATATACAATTCACGCTTCGGTATATATATATATATATATATATATATATATATATATATATATATATATATATATATATATATATATATATATATATATATATATATATATATATATATATACGTGTTCTATTTGTGTTATATCACTGAATATAACATTACTATGAGACAGTTTCACACGTGTAGATTTTTAATATGGAAAAAAAATGCTTTTTAAACAGCGTGAGGACCGTAGTTGTCACAATTGTAGTGACATCTAGCGGGATACCAGGTTTTGAGAAACATCCAATTACGTATAGTCCGAGCAACAAATAAAGAAATAGTACAATATATATCATAAACCAAGTTAGGAAAAGGTTTACCACACTGTGTGCGTGTGTGTGTGTGTGTGTGTGTGTGTGTGTGTGTGTGAGAGAGAGAGAGAAAGAGAACACCTCTTTTACACACACACACACACACACACACACACACACACACACACACACTAAATCTGCTGTTATTAAATGTTGCAGTAATAAAAACCTCATTTACACACACACACACACACACACACACACACACACACACACACACACACACACACACACACTCACACACACACACACACACACACACACACACACACACACACACACACACACACACACACACACACACACACAAAAGGTGGACGGGAGTTCGCGCCTTGCTCAGGTTGCGAAAAGTTTCACTGACGAAGTGGGTGGTTACTGTCCCCCTTGAGCAAGGGGAGGAGTGTGTGCGTGTGTGAAGGTCACAGCCTTGCCCTTAGATCGGACTATATGAGCTCTCAGCTCCCTTCCGGGAGGGTAAAAGCTGACGATCACGACCATCAAGTGATCCTGACCGACCCGGTGAATTACACACACACACAAACACACACACACACACGCTAACACACACACGCCAACACACACACGCCAACACACACGCAAACACACACACACACACACACACACACACACACACACACACACACACACACACAAAAGGTGGACGGGAGTTCGCGCCTTGCTCAGGTTGCGAAAAGTTTCACTGACGAAGTGGGTGGTTACTGTCCCCCTTGAGCAAGGGGAGGGGTGTGTGCGTGTGTGAAGGTCACAGCCTTGCCCTTAGATCGGACTATATGAGCTCTCAGCTCCCTTCCGGGAGGGTAAAAGCTGACGATCACGACCATCAAGTGATCCTGACCGACCCGGTGAATTACACACACACAGAAACACACACACACACACACGCTAACACACACACGCCAACACACACACGCCAACACACACGCAAACACACACACACACACACACACGCACACACAGATACACAGACATACACACACACACACACGCACGCACACGCACACGAGCATGCACATTACACTCTCACGCACAAACGCAAACAGACACAAACACGCAAACACAGACGGAGACACGCAAGCACACACGCAAACACGCAAAAATGCAAAAACACGCAAACACACAAACATACACACGCAAACACGCACAGACACATAAACACGCAAACACACCGGCACGCAAACACACACACGCAAACACACACGCAAACACACACACACGCACGCACACACAGATACACACACACACACACACGCACGCACACGCTCACGAGCATGCACATTACACACTCACGCACAAACGCAGACACAAACACGCAAACACAGACGGAGACACACAAGCACACACGCAAACACGTAAAAATGCAAATACACGCAAACACACAAACATACACACGCAAACACGCACAGACACATAAACACGCAAACACACCGGCACGCAAACACACACACGCAAACACACACGCAAACACACACACACGCACGCACACACAGATACACACACACACACACACACGCACGCACACGCTCACGAGCATGCACATTACACACTCACGCACAAACGCAGACACAAACACGCAAACACAGACGGAGACACACAAGCACACACGCAAACACGTAAAAATGCAAATACACGCAAACACACAAACATACACACGCAAACACGTAAAAATGCAAATACACGCAAACACAAACATACACACGCAAACACACAGACACATAAACACGCAAACACACCCGTACGCAAACACACACTCAAACACACACACACACACACACACACACGAAAAAAAACACGTACGCAAACATACACAAACATAGGATTACTCTCAGGGTTGCCACTTTTGCTAATGAGGACCAAGACGACAATTACAAATAAATGAGTGTGGTGTGACTCGAGATTTAGATGTAAGGTGATTTATAGCGAATGGCTTGAACTAAAAATGAATGTTGTCAATAGACCATTGGTCCCGACAGGTGGCCTAGTGTCACGTAATGACAACGTCGGTGCTGATGTAAAACAGGATATGGTGGGATAGCGTACTAGTGGTAAAAGCATATTGAGGGTGGTGGTGTAAAATGTCTAAGTAGACAGGGCAAAGATTCATCAACATTTGTAGAATAATTAGCTGATGTATTCTTCGTAAACATGCATCTCTGACATTCATGAAGATTACCTCTACTTATTGTATGCAAATTTGGCTAACGTGGGATAATTCTTGTGTTTTTCGTCTTTTATGCCACAGCTGTCTTGTATAGAAACATTTTAAATTAGTTATTGTTCAGAAAGGAGAACGTTACGGTAGTGTATTTTATGTAATGCTGAACAGACAAGAATAAGATTTGTGGCTTACCAGCTAAATGTGTTGATGAATCGAGGGGATGTTGCTGTGGTAGCAAAATAATGTTAGAAATTCTGTTTCTACACAGCCACATGTTATCTCGGGTTTTATTACAACGATACTATACTCTTCCCCGCAGCTAAGGGAGCGATGTTGTGAGTGTGCATGGCTAGTCAGGGTTCGTCATCACAGAGTCCCGACTCGGTTTCTCCAACTCCCCACGGCGAGCTCAAACTGTCCACAACCCATTCTCCCTCAATACTGCCGGTATAAATATGTGTTTAGGAATTCAGCGAGAGTATACCACAAACTTTTATTTAAGAAAAAGAAACAAACCATACATTTCATAAAACTAATATGACAATCGTAATAAAATTCTTTGTAAAGGAAAGCTTACAGTACTGCCGTGATGATTCACATGACCCCACCCCTCCCCCTCTCCTCCAACAAGCCAACCTTCCCCTCACTCGGTGGTCTCCTCACTCTCACCCCCCACATAGGTGGCCCCTGTCTGGTGTGATCTTAACCGGGTGCTTCGGATTCATGCGTCATGGTTTCATGGTTCTGAGTGAGGACGGAGAGGTGTCAACTCATTTGTCCGTGGGTGTACAACCCATTAGGCAATCGGCATATCGGCTTAATCGACAAAATAGACAACATAAAAAAAGAAGTAGATTTTTTGTTAAAACATGGCCTAACTGAGCCGGGTACCTCCCGAAAGGCTTCACTCCGCCTTCTCATACCAAAACCCGATAGTTTTCGTTTCTGTACAGATTACCGTAAAGTGAGCAAAGTCGCTGTCTCAAGCTCCTACTTCCTACCTTTGATGATATTATAGACAACATTGGTAATGCGAAATTTACTACCAATGACACTGAAAGATTAATACCAAGTGGGACTCACGGACAGGACTAACATTATTTCTGCCTTCAAAACACCATTTGGTCTCTTTCAATATTTGGTTATGGAATTTGGCTTTACTAATGCTCCGGCCACTTACCAGAGAGCAATCAACATCCTGGTCCACAACTTAACCAGGACGTTTGCCTGCCTGGATGACCAAGTGGTGGTGTCAGCTGGGAGGAACACTTGGTTCGACTGGAGAGACTTTTATCATGTCTGCAAGATGATGGGTTCACCATAAACCTGGCCAAATATGTTTTTGAAAAGGCCTCGCTGACATACCTGGGACATGTCATGGGTCATGGGAAGGTGAGACGCAAAAGTCAAAGTCATCTTGTCCTTCCCCACTCCAAAGACAGCTAAGGAACTCATGCGCTTCCTGGGGATGTCCGGATACTACCGCCGGTTCTGCAGTAACTCGCCAGATATTGCCGCCCCCCTCACAGACCTCACCAGTTCTGCCGTCCCTTACATCTGGACCCAGAGTTCCGACCAGTCTTTCCATCGTCTCAAAGCCTTTCTGGCCTCTAATCCTTTAGTCCGCTCACTTGACTACACCCCGCCCTTCCATCTGCAAAGCGATGCCAGCGGTTTTGAAGGACCACCACTGATGTCCACCCTATGGTCTACGCAAAGTTGAAAAAACATCAATACTCGACCATCGAAAAAGAGGCTCAGGCTCTGATCATGGTAATCAAGAAGTTTGTGTTACCTCCACCAACGCCCACAAATCACCTTAGTCTTTACAGATCACAAGCCCCTCACCTTCATCAAAACCAACAAGACCTCGAACAAGAGGATCCTTCGCTGGGCTCTCCTTGTCCATCCCTATAATCTGCAAGTCCGTCACATAAAAGGGGATGGACAAACGATTTGCAGACTCTACCCCGGACTCCAATGGAAATAAGACAACCACCCTGATCACCTCCTTCGTGCCCTTATTATGGAGTTCTTTGAGGAGGAGAGGGTGTTACAACCCAACTCACTACAACACCATCCATGGATGGTGTTCCGACCTAGTTACTGGGTTACGCCATTTAGGGACTGGTACCATGCCCATCCCCATCCACAACCGGAGTTTCTTCTTATATCCTCTCTGAGTCGCCCCGCTAGTTTCTCGTCCCTCTGTTACTCCTCCCTAACCGAGGTATTCTCATAGTCGCCGGACCTGGGAGAGTATTCCGGAAACCTGCGGCATAGCTACATTCTGCACCATTCGTCAGGCACCTCAGCTCCACAATTGAGTATTCTATTCCTATAACCTTTTCCCTCTACTAGTTTCAGATATCTGTTTTATGTTGTTTTACGTGTGTAGGCTGACTATAGTGTATACACATAAGTTGTGTTAATGGATTTAGGTATATAAGAGTGTGGTCGAAGGTGTATTATACAGGGTGACCCCAAAGAACCTCCCACATTTCAAAGGTAAATGAAAAAAAAGGGCACACATGAAACTTTTTCAATACAGTTTTTGTTCATCATGGTGGCCGTCATCGTCTACACATGCTTAGAGGTGATTTTTGAAGGGTGTCATGGCTAGACGGGTCATGTCGGGTGGAACAGCGGCTATCTCCTGCTGAATAGCAACCTTAAAGGCTTCAAAACTTGGAATCGATGAGTATACACTTGTGATTTAAGGTAGCTCCACAGAAAGAAATCACAAGGGGCGAGGTCAGGGGAAATGGCCGGCCACCCAACATCGCCACGCAACGAGATCACCCAGTCCTGAAACATTTACCTCAGCACTCTCAATGATCTAGCTGCGTGATGTAGCTCCATCTGGCTGAAACCACACATCAAGTTCTTCAAGCTCAAGGTGCTCGAGTTCTGGCCTTAGTTTTCGAGCATGTCAATGTAACGGTCAGAAGTAACGGGAAAAGTTACGCCACCTTCAAAGAAATAAGAACCCACGATGCCAACATAAACAACAGCGCACCAGAGTCACTCGATTGGAGTGCAACGTTCTTTCGTGTAGCATACGAGGGTTGTCTTCAGACCAATAGCGAAAATAGTTTGTTTACACAGCCACTCAAATGAAAATGAACGTCACTGCACACGAGAACAGCATCTTCCAGAACATGTTGCAGAATGTTCTTGCATAAGTCCTTGCGTCTTAGGCCTATGCAGTCTCTCATATTGAGTTCTTGCACAACCATCACTTTGTATGGATGGAAGTGAAGGTCTTTGTGTAAGATTCTCCTTGTAGTTTCCCGGGATATCCCTACAGCCAAAGCATGCTTCCGCGCAGAACGTTTCGGAGACTGCACAACAGATCGCCACAATGTTTCAATATTCTCGGGCGTACGAGCGCTCCTAGGTCGACCAGGTGATGTTCTTTTTAAAACTGAGCCTGTTGCCCTGAAATTCTCAACCCACTCCAAACGTTTTGGTTGTGGAATACTGAAATGCCGTCGAAAGGCCTTCTGAACAATGATTACGGAAGGGTTCGCTTCGACAGCGAAAGCACACTGTGCTCCCGACCACGCCATGTTGGCGACTGAGGACGGTTGGGGTTGGGCTACCAACAAGACCCTAGCCCCGCCTCTCCCGCCTCACTACTGCCAGTGCAACAGCCTTTCGAAATGTAGCAGGTTTTTTGGGGGGTCACCCTGTATTTAGCTGGATCTTTTGTTTAATTTGTGCGCAAAAGAAAATCACCTCCTTTGTCTACCCTTTTAAGCCCGATAGCCCTTGTCTGTTGAGATCTAGGTAGACAAACTGTGAACTAAAATAAGTCCCAGGTCGTAACAATAATTTTGGGTGAAAGCCAAAAATATGGTATATTGATAAATGTTCCAAATTTGGTTGGGAAACTCAACTGTCCTTTAAATTTAGTAAATTATTTCAAATAAAATGCGCCTAGAAAAAAAAAATACTTCCAGATGTAAGAGGTGAAGAAAGTGATGTAACAAAAAGAAATCTCTTCATACGTGATATCAGCTTTAACTTAAAATATACCGGTAGCAAAGTTGTTTTTCATGGATGGGTCATCGAAGGAAGTGAAAATTTTAGTTAGGAGATTGTTTTATCTGCATATCAATGGCTTTAAAATTGTATATTTAATGTCCTGAACAAATGGAAAAAAAAAAAAAAAAAGCTTTTGCGTATAACAATAGGTCATGTAAGACAATAATTTCCGTTGGTAACCATTCCGAACAGTGATAAATAGCATTGAAAAATTGAGAATGTATTGACAAAAAATAATTCGATAAAGTAAAAACATTGCAATCATGAAATATGAAACTGACAAATATTTAGAATCTGATTTGCAAATGAGCATATTCTCCTAATGAGAAAAAAAAACAGCAGTTTCCATGAGCATCGATTTAATTGTTATATATGTGACCTCAAAATTGCTTGTGTTTTTACCTGAACAATTAGGAAACATGAAGTAACTTTCTCACTCTATCTTTTAAAGGATTAAAAAAAAGTGGTATGACTTTACTCTGAATGAAAACACGCCTTAGGAGAAATTAAACACTTCTATTCGAAAAATTCAATATATTTTTGATTGAAAACACTTGATATAATGTCAGGTATTAAAATTCACAAAATTAGAGTATGAGAGAAATGCTACGAAGGAAAGAAAAAAAAAAATTGACACGTGACACCAGCTGTATTTAAGGGTATTTCTTGCAAAATAAATACTTTAACGAGGGTGTCGTTTGAAAAAGTGAAAATATTTGCTTAGGATTTTGTTTTTATCTATGTCTACTGACATAATGGCAAATTGTCAATTTTAATTATTTTTTTTTTTTGTCATGCAAGACAATAAAACACACCCGTAGGAAAAATGATTTCGTACAGTAATTTACGAAAATAATTAAGGTAGTGACAATGAGATAATGAATTTTAAAAAAAAATCATTACAATTTTCAGATATGAAATTGAAAAACATATAGAATGTCGTTGTTCCTCAGACTACACATAAAAAAAAATGCACCTTGCATGAGCATTGAAATGATCTGTAGTGAATATCGCCTTGAAATTGTTTGGAAATTACCTAAGCAATGGGGGTCTTTTAAATAACTTTTCATTAAATTTAGCCGTCACCTAAGTGATTAAAAAAAGTGCCGAGTGATATTGGAAGCAATTGCTTCAGAAGTTATTCAATACATTTACACGGAGCGATGCCAAAAACGGCCTAAAGAGGTGGTGAAAGAGCTGTATGTGCAGCTCGACAAATGTACTCTAAATTTCTCGTGAAACAAAATTATTCTAAAACTATGAAAGCATCTTAGATGATGAATTCCTCCGAAGAAAAGAAAAATGAAAAAACCTGTTGCTATTAGAAGTGAACAAGCATTTTAATAAAAAATGAATCAGCACGAGAAATGGGCTGGATTTAAGGGGTTCTCTGCACAATATGCTTCGGTGGAAAAGAAAAACAGAATAAATTTTCTTATCTGTAAGGATACGACAGTAAAATAGCATCCTGATCCTTTAATGGAATTGAAAGTGATGGAATCTTTGCTCATTATACAGGGTTCGGTTCTATCATAAGAGTTCCGTCTGCAAAGCGTGGTAATTCACTTTTAAAAATTTGAGAAGGTTTTCATGTAATATGAAAATTAATTTGTCTTAAAATCAATGCAATCCTGAAATATAAATTTTATAAACACCTAGAAATTGCTTCAAGTCGGGAGATGCCTTGTGCATGACACCCAAAAAATGAAGAATGAAAGTCGCCGTGCGATTATTTAGAGTTATACGTAAGCGAAGAAGGACTATTTGCCTTTTTCATTCATCGAAGCCTTCATTTCACGGATTAATAGTTGCAAGTGTGAACTTGTTGCGTGAAAGCAAAAGCCTACCTCAAAACAGTTCTACTGCAGTGAGGTAGCTTAACTTTGGTTGAAAAATCTGAATATGCAACTTCGACAAACGTTCTCTAAATTTACTGAGAAACACCCAATTGCCTTAAACGTTCAGGAAATTATTCAGAGGATGAAGAAATGCCACCTACAAAAAGTAAACAATAAAAGAGAAAAGGCTACATGTAAAAAGAAATTGATTCACAGGTTCAATGAGTTGCCATTTTCGATGTTCGGTTGACTAAGGATTCGTCTACGAAAGTGGAAAATTGAGTTATCTGTATAGCGAGGGGTCTTTAATGCATCCTGAGCCTCTTGGTGAATTGAAAAAGTAGGATTTTGTACAATGTGTAGTATCGTCTTAGATCATGACATTTCCGTGGGTAAAATCACTCCGGAATGTGATGTCAAAAAGAAGTTCAGGTGGTTCTGATAGTCAGCTAAAAATGAAATCAAGAAAAAATATCCACTGAAGTACGGAATTGATAAATATTCAGCAACTCCTTCATCTAGTAGATAGATTTCCCGGGAATTTCAGACACACAAAAAAAAAGGCGGTCAGTAGCTGTTACAAAAGTAGCCCTGAGATTGTTTGGATTTTTACTGAAGAAAACAGTCCATCAAGACTTCTTTTTCTCCAGCCAACGCAGACGTCACTTTGTTTTGTGTGTGTGTGTGTGTGTGTGTGTGTGTGTGTGTGTGTGTGTGTGTGTGTGTGTATGTGTGTGCCAACTGTCAAATAGTTACGAATGAAAGTAACCGCTTTACGACTAATCCAAAACAATTCTATAGTAAGAATACAAAAAGAAAAACGTTTGATTCTGGGTGAAAATGCTGAATATGAATCTTATATAAATGTTCTCTAAATTTTTTAAGGAACACACAACCGTCTTTAAATTTATAAAAAAAAAAAAAATCGAAAAATGAGACCTAAGAAAAAAAAAACGGTAATTTTTTACAAGTCCACAGGTACGTCTTTTTTTGGTGAAACCAAGGTATTTCTGATGGTTTCTGTTGTATTTTGAACGAATATGACCGTTTGTGCCGCAAATCAATATATATTCAAGATATCTCCCACCCCCTTCCCCCACAAGAATAAGGATGGGCGAACCCGGGGTTTTTGGGTGGGGGAAATTAAATAATGTATTGATTTGCGATAGAAATGAAGGTTAGAATAATTCACAGCACATCATAAACCATTAGAAATACCTTGGTTTCACCAGCCGGGCTGCCGCGCGCCTTGCCGTCTGGCCTACTTCCCACCGCTTCGCACTGCCTCGCATCAACAATCGCCTGCCCTCTGTCACAAGCAAACCATTATCTCCTAAGTTAAACTAAGCTAAGCCAAGCTAACTGAACCTAACCTAAACCTAACCTAACCTAAACTAACCTAAACCTAACCTAACCTACCAAGCCAAAGGTGTGACCAAATCAACAGAAAAACTAACCTTAATATTCAGCGTCGTTGTTTCCCTCCTCATTGGGGATTGGGGCTCCCGAGATGTGGACACCTCTAGCGTTGGACTGTGGAGGATACAAACGAGCAGCCTCGATGAAGAAATGGTTGAGCAGACTCGTTTTAAACTGGCGAAAAAAATACTGATAAAAGTGGCAGAAGAAACTGTAGCAGAGACGAGGAAAACACGAAATTGAAAAAATGGAACAATAATATAGTGACACAGGGACGGAACCACACACACACACACAAACACACACACGCACACACACACATGCAAACACACACGAAAACACACACACGCCAACATACACAAACACAAACATTGGATTACTATCAGGGCTGCCACTTTTGAGGACCAAGGCGAGAATTGCAAGTAAATGAGTGGTGTGACTCGAGATTTGGCTTGAACTAAGAAGGTTGAGACAGTTCTCAATAAAGATTTGGCTTGCACTAAAAAGGTTCAGACAGTTCTCAATAAAGACCATTGGCCCCGACAGATGGCCTAGTGTGAGGTAATGACAATCTCTGTGTTGATGTAAAACGCGATATGGTGGGATAGCGTAAGAGTGGTAAAAGTGTAGTGAGGGTGGTGGTGTAAAATGTCTGAGTAGACAGGGGCAAGATTCATCAACATTTGTAGGAAAATTAGCTGATGGTTTGATCGTAAACATGCATCTCTGACATTCATGAAGATTACCTCTACTTATTATATACAAATTTGGTTAACATGGGATGAGTCGTGTGTTTCTCGTCTTTTATGCCACAGCAGTGTTGTATACAAACCTTTTAAATTAGTCATTGCTCAGAAAGGAGAACGTTACGGTAGTGTATTTTACGTAATGCTGAACATGGACAAGTATACGAATTGTGGCTTACCAGCTGAATGTGTTGATGAATCGAGGGGATGTTGCTGTGGTAGCAAAATAATGATGGAAATTCTGTTTCTACACAGCCACATGTTATCTCGGGTTTTATTACAACGATACTACAACTCTTCCCCGCAGCTAAGAAAGCGATGTTGTGAGTGTGCCTGGCTAGTCAGGGTTCGTCATCACGTAGTCCTGACTCGGTTTCTCCAACTGCCCACAGCCAGCTCAAACTCTCCACAACCCATTCCCCCTCAATACTGCCGGTATACTATGTGATTAGGAATTCAGCGAGAGTTTATCGCAAACTTTTATTTAAGATAACGAAAAACAATACATTTCATAAAACAAACGTGTCAGATAATAGTAATATAATTATATGTAGAGGCAAGCTTACAGTATTGCCGTGATGATTCACATGACCCCACCGTTCCTCCTCTCCTCCAACAAGCCAACCTCCCTCTCACTCACTGGTCTCACTCCCACCCCTCACATAGGTGGCCCATGTCTGGTGCGATCTTTATTAGGTGCTTCGGATTCATGCGTCACGGTTTCATGGTTCTGAGTGAGGACGGAGAGGCGTCAACACATTTGTCCGTGGGTGTACAACCCATTAGGCAATCGGCATATCGGCTGATTCGACAAAAGAGAGATATCATGAAAAAAGAGGTAGATTTTTTGTTAAAACAGGGCTTAGCTGAGCCGAGTACCTCCCCATCGGCTTCCCTCCGCCTTTTCATACCAAAACCCGATAGTTTTCATTTCTGTACAGATTACCGTAAAGTGAACAAAATCACTGTCTCAGGCTCCTACCTCCTACCTTTGATGATATTATAAACAGCATGGTCAATGCGAAATTTATTACTACCAGTGACTTACTGAAAGGTTAATATCAAGTGGGACTCACGGACAGGGCTAACAATATTTCTGTCTTCATAACACCATTTGGTCTCTTTCAATATTTGGTTATGGAATTTGGCTTTTCTAATGCTCCGGCCACTTACCAGAGAGCAATCAACATCCTGTTCCACAATTTAACCAGAACGTTCGCCTACCTGGATGACCTAGTGGTGGTGTCAGCTGGGAGGAACATTTGGTTCGACTGTAGAGACTCTTATCCCGTACGGAAGAGGCTGGGTTCAGCATGAACCTGGCCAAATCTGTTTTTGATAGGGCCTCGCTGACATACTTTGGGCATGTCGTGGTTCATGGGAAGGTGAGATCCAAGGACGCAAAAGTCAAAGTCATCTTATCCTTCCCTATTCCAAAGACAAGGAAAGGAACTAATGTGCTTCATCACCAGTTCTGCCGTCCTAAAATCTGGACCCAAAGTTGCGACCAGTCTTTCCACAGTCTCAAAGCCTTTCTGGCGTCCAATCCTGTAGTACGCTCACCTGACTACATCTGCCCTTCCATCTGCAAAGCGATGCCAGCGGTGTTGAAGGACCAATACTGATGTCCACCCTGTGGCCTACTAAGCAAAGTTGAAAAAACACCAAACCATCGAAAAAGAGGCTCTGGCTCTAATCATGGCAATCAATAAGTTTGTGTTACTTCCACCAACGCCCATGTCACCTTAGTCTTTACAGTTAAAACCCCCTTCACCTTCATCCAAACCAACAAGACCTCGAACAAGAGGATCCTTAGCTAGGCTCTCCTTGACCAGCCCTATAATCATCAAGTCCGTCACATAAAAAGGGGTGGACAACCGAATTGCGGACTCACTACCCCGGGCTCCAATGGAAATAAGACAACTACCCTGATCACCTCCTTCGTGACCTCACTATGGAGTTCTTTGAGGGGGAGGGGTGTTACAACCCAAGACATTACATCATCCATGTACTATCGCGGCCAGGAGTTCTTAGCCACCCTCGTCCAGCCAACGAGCACACAAGTTGCCTTCGATGCATTTGTTGAAAAATATTCCTTCAGCTTTGGGCTTGTACTAATGGATAAAGCAATAGTAATATTTACTTTGAAGGTTTGTTTCTAAGAATATATTATACTTATTATTTAACAACTTGTTTCTCGTATAGAGGCAAGCAAGTGACAAATATGTCTATTTGGTTCCACTCCACGACCTCCGTAGGTTTGAACCAGCAACACAGAGTTAACAAGTATGAAACATTCATTTGTTACCAGGAGAGAGAGAGAGAGAGAGAGAGAGAGAGAGTAGCGGGTGCCTGTGAATTATAGAGGAATGAGGTGGAGAAATGAGGTGCTCAACACAGTTAAACAGGGATTTTTCTTTTCGTTTCGGTTGGCTTTCTATGCCTAAATGACTAAATGAAGGTAAAATATGAAATATAATAACTGGATGACGAAGTGGTAATAGGTGCTGGCTAATGGTTGTTTGGTCCAAGTTGTGCAGTGGTAAGCCTAATTCCAGGCAACGATCGCTGTTAAAAGTTGGATATTTTAGGTCCCATTTATTGGAAATATCTCCATCTATGTTTACAGTACGTGTAGCCTATGCCCCTATGGACCTATTATCACCCCATGAATATTTTTAGCAATGGACATTTTCACCACTCGGAGTACAATCCCCCATGGACCTATTTTCCTTAACGACTTTTTTTTTCAAAGACGCCTACTTTTCTACGTAACCAAGAATTAATTTTCCCCATTGATGTATTTTCTCCCCACGGACCAATTTCTCCGTCGACCTTGAATCTCTCCATGGAAGCAGGTTTCCTACATGGGCGTATACCCATGGATGTAATTTTCATAATGAACCTATTTTCCCCATAAACAAGTTATCCGACGTGGTTATATCACCCACTGATGCGTTCAGTTGAAACAGACCTCTTAACCAACAGACGTATTGCACGATGGACCTGTTGTAACCCATTGGATCTCTACACCTACTTCAGCATGATTCCCGAATAATATCCCCTGTGCACCGATTTTCCCAGCTCTGACATTAACTCAAATCACCTAACCCCACTGGCCTGTTTTCCCACAGTCCGTCCATCCACCCACACACCCAACCATCAACGCACATACCCACAACCTTACTCAATAGTGTGTCTCAAAGGTAGGACGACACAAACCCGTCTCTTGCCTTGTCCTACAGGTAGCCCCACCACCCACCCCACTTAATGCACGAACCCCACTTCACCCCACTTAACCAGCCCAACAACCCTTTCCTTCCCTCTCACCCACCCACTCCACTTAATCCACCTGTGAAACAACCAGCCTACACTAACCAATCCACCCACCCAGTCATCAACTTACCAACTCGCATACCATGCTCCACAAGTCAGATGACTACACACACACACACACACACACACACACACACACACACACACACACACAGAGGCGGGGTGGATTTCCTTACACGAAAGATGTCTCACCGCTTAACTCAGTCTGTCGGTAGAAAATAGTACCGGGTACTCTTTACAGGGAGTTTGCCAGGCCGTAGATAAGGGGCTTCATTCCGGCTACATACACATGATTTTATGCGATATGAATAAATAACGTGCTCGAGTTAAACAGGGAATTTTTCTTCTGGCTGACGACGAAAGTGTTTATCTCAGGATAACGTCTCGTCGGACAAAATGAAAGATGAATTTTATTCTGGATAACGCCAGACGACTTTGTCAAGTAATTTGGCAGAGCGAGTAACTTGTTAAATGCCTTATGTTCGCATTTTTTTTCTCTCTCTGGTGGTTGGCACCTGGAGATTATTGGCAAACTCATGAGTATTTTTCTCATTAACTGGATATCTCTCTCTGGACAGAGAGGCAAATTACTTTCTTAAGCACAGCTTTTTGTTAAATCAACAGCATTTATCTCCAAATTCATTATTCCAACGAAAGCAATCCTAAAATCCAGTGTGAATATTTCTTCCATGAGTCACTAGAACTTACCTTGCTTTGTGATATATATATATATATATATATATATATATATATATATATATATATATATATATATATATATATATATATATATATATATCACAGAGCAAGGCAAGTTCTAGTGACTCATGGAAGAAATATTCACACTGTGGCCTGTTTTCAATGGATCACAGGAATCCAGGGTTTTTCATCCCTTGCATTTCCCTGCGCCAGTCTGCCTCCACATCATTCCAAAATTCACAGGCGCCGACCATACACGCTCTCTCTCTCTCTCTCTCTCTCTCTCTCTCTCTCTCTCTCTCCTGGTAACAAATGAATGTTTCGAACTTGTTCACTCTGTGTTCGCTGGTTCAATGCTACAGAAAGTTCTGGAGTGGAACCAAATATACATATTTGTCACTTGCTTGCGAGAAACAAGTTATTAAATAATCAGTATGATCGTATCAGAGTCAAGCCTTCAAAGTAAATATTACTATTGCTTTATCCATTAGTACAAGCCCAAAGCTGAAGGAATGTTTTTCGACAAATGCATCGAAGGCAACTTGTGTGCTCGTGAATGCGACTCTGCCACATACACGGGTTGGCTGGACGAGGGTGGCTAAGAATTCCTGGCCGCAATAGTATGGTGTTACGACCTAGTTACTGGGCTACACCATCTAGGGACTGGTACCGTGCCCATCCCCATCCACAACCGGAGTTTCTTCTTACCTCCTCTCTGAGTCACCCCGCCAGTTTCTCGTCCCTCTGCTACTCCTCCCTATCCGAGGTATTCTCATAGTCGCCGGGCCTGGGAGAGAATCCCGGAAACCTGCGCTTCAGTGACTACCACCCATTCTACATTCTGCACCACTTGTCAGGCACCTCAGCTCCACAATTGAGTATTCTGCCCCTATAACCTTTTCCCTCTACTAACTTCAGATATCTGTTTTATGTTGTTTTACGTGTATTGGATAAGGCTATACACATAGGTTGTTAAGGGATTTAGGTATAAGAAAGAGTGTGGTCGAAGGTGTATTATAATGGATACCCCCCAAAAACTCCATTTCAGGGGTAAATGATAAGAAAAAAAGGTTAATCAGAATATTATTGGCACACAAACTTCATTTGATAGTTTTTAATCATGGTGGCCATCATTGTCTACACATGCTTAGAGGCGATTTTTGAAGGGTGTCATGGCTCGCGGGTCATGTCGGGTGGAACAGCGGCTATCTCCTGCTTAAAGGCTGCAAGAGTTTGGGGTTGATGAGTATACATTCGTGATTTAATTAAGGTAGCCCCACAGAAAAAAAATCACAAGGGGTGAGGTCAGGGGAACTGGCCGGCCACCCAACATCGCCACGCAGCGAGATCATCCAGTCCTGAAACATTTACCTCAGCACCTGCAATGACCGAGCTGTGTGCTGTAGCTCCATCTTGCTGAAACCACACATCGAGTTCTTCAAGCTCAAGGTGCTCGAGTTCTGGCCTTAGAAAGTTTTCGAGCAGGTCAATGTAACGGTCAGGAGTAACGGTAACAGTTACGCAACTCTCCAAAGAAATAAAGACCAACGATGGCAACATAACAGCGCACCACAGTCACTCAATTAGAGTGCAACGGTCTCTCGTGTAGCATACGAGGGTTGTCTTCAGACCAACAGCGAAAATTGTTTACAGAGCCACAAATAAAATGAACTTCGTCACTGCACACGAGAACAGCATCTTCCAGAACACATTGCAGAAGGTCTCGCATGTCCCTGCGGCTTAGGCCTATACAGTCTCCCGCATTGAGTTCTAGCACAATCATGTCTTTGTATGGATGGAAGTGTCTCTGTGTAAGATTCTACTTGCAGTTTCCAGGGATATCGTACAGTCTAAATCATGCTTCCGCGCAGAACGTCTCGGAGGCTGCATGACAGATCGCCTCAATGCTTCAATATTCTCAGGTGGACGAGCGCTCCTAGGTCCTTTTTTTTTTTTTTTTTTTTTTTTTTTTTTTTTTTTTTTTTTTTTTTTATAATAAGAAAATCACTGTTGCCCTGAAATTCTCAACCCACTGCAAGATGGTTTTACGATCTGGAACGTTTTGGTTGTGGAATACTGAAACGCCGTCGAATGGCCTTCTGAACGATGATCACAAAACGGTTCACTTCGACAGCGAACGCACGGTCTGCTCCCGACCACGCAATGTTGGCGACTGAGGACGGTTGGGGTTGGGCTATAAATAGATCTTAGCCCCGTCTCTCCCGCCTCACTACTGCCAGTGCAACAGCCTTTCAAAATTTGGCAGGTTTTTTGGGGGGTCACCCTGTATTTAGCTGGTTATTTTGTTTAATTTGCGAACGCAGGTTGTTAATACAACAGAAAATCACACCCTTTGCCTAGCCTTTAAAGTCCTATTGCCCTTGATTTTTTTTTTGTTGCTTGTTGGGATCTGGGTAGACAAACTGTGAACTAAAATAAGTCCCAACTCAACAATAATTTTGGGTGAATCCAAAAATATGCTACGTTGACAAATGTACCAAATTTGGTTGGGAAACACACTCAACTGTCCTTTTCATTTAGTAATTATTTCAAAAGATGAAAAAATGCTGCCTAGAAAAAAAAATACTTGCAGATTTGTGTAGAAAGAGGTGAAAAAACAAAAAGAAATCGCTTCATACATGATAGCTTGCATTGAAGATGTTTATAGTATAGTTGTTTTTTATGCATGGGTGATCGAAGGAAGTGAAAATTTTAGTTAGGAAATTGTTTTATCTGCATATAAAAGGCATTAACATAGCATATGTCCTATCAAAAAAACAAAACAAAAACAGACAATAAGTAATTTCCGTGGGTAACATAATTCCGAACCGTGGTAAATAGCATTGAAAATTTTGGAAATTTCATAAAAAAAAATAATTCTATGAAGTAAAAACATCATTCCAATCTTGAAATATGAAACTTACAAATATTATGAATCTGGTTTTGCTTTCTCATCGGTCATCTTTCAAAGGATTACAAATAGTGGTATGACCTTACTCCGAATGAAAACGCTTTAGGAGAAATTAAAAACAATACTATTCGAAGAATGCAATATATTTTTAATTGACAATAATTGATATAATGCTTCGACAAATTTATCCGTTGGTTCAGGAGTTATTCAAAACCTTTACACGGAGCAATGCCAAAAACGGACTAAAGAGGTGGTAGAAGAGCTGTATTTCCAGTTTCGGCAAATGTACTCTAAATTTCTCTGGAAACAAAACTTTCTGAAATTATGAAAGCATATTAGAGGATGAATTCCTACGAAGAAAAAAAAAAAATGAAACCTGTTGCTATTAGAAGTGAGCTAGCATTTTAATAAAGAAATTAATTCGAACGAGAAATGGGTTCTGGGCACAATATGCTTCGCTCGAAAAGGAGAAATAGAATAAATTTTCTTATCTGTAAGGATAGGACAGTAAAATAGCATCCTGATCCTTTAATGGAATTGAAAATGATGGAATTTTTGCTCATTATGCAGGGTTCGGTTATATCAGATTTCCGTCTGCAAAGCGTGATAATTCGCTTTTAAAAATTTGAGGTGTTCACCTAATATGAAAATTAATTTGTGTCAGCATCAATGCAATCCTTCAGTATAAATTTTACAAACACCTATAATTGATATAATGCTTCGACATGACATACCCAAAATATGAAGTATGAAAGAGCAATCACTTGAACTGTTATTAATGTTGCATTGCGATTATTTAGAGTTATACATAAGGGAAGAAGGACTATTTGCCTTTTTCATTTCACGGATAAATAGTTCCGTGTATACTTAAGTGAAAGCAAAAGCCTGTCAAAACAATTCTACTGCAGTGAGGCAGCTTAAATTTGGTTGAAAAATCTGAATATGCAACTTCGATAAATCTCTAAATTTGCTAAGGAAAACACCCAATTGCCATACAAGTTCAAGAAATTATTCAGAGGAAGAAATGCCACCGACAAAAAGAAAAGAAAATGATTCACACGTTAAATGAGTTGCCATTTTCGATGTTCATTGCACAATGTTCCGGTTGACTAAGGAATTTTTTACGAAAGTGGAAAATTGTATCTGTATAGCGAAGGGACTTTAATGCATCTTGAGCCACGTGATGAAATTGAAAAAGTGAGATTTTGTACACTGAGTTTTAGATTATAAGACATTTCCGTGGGTAAAATCACTCCGGAATGTCAAAAAGAAATTCAGGAGGTTCTGATAGTCAACTAAAGATTATTTCAAGAAAAAATGTCACCACTGATGTACGATATTCATAAATATTTAGTAACTCCTAGTAAATAGATTTTTCGAGAATTTCAGACAAAAAAAGAAAAAAGGCTGTCAGTAACATCGACATTAGCTGTTACAAAAGTAGCATTGAGATTGTTTGGATTTTTATTTGAAGCAAACAGTCCATCAAAAGATTTCTTTTTCTCCAGCCAATCCAGATGTCACCGTTTTTTTTTGTGCGTATGTTTATATGTGTGTGCCAACTGTCAAATAGTTATGAATGAAAGTAACCGCTTTACGACTACTTCAAAACAATTATGTAGTAAGAATACAAAAAGAAAAACGCTTAATTCTGGGTGAAAATCTTATATAAATGTTCCCTAATTTTTTTTAAGGAACAACCGTCTTTAAATTTATAAAACATTTTAGATGAAGGAAAAATGAGATTTATTAAAAAATAAAAAAATCGCTAGTATAAGGAGAGGTGAAGTATTATATAAAAAGAAATCGATTCACACTTGATATCAGCTTGCGCTTAAGGCGTTAATAACACACTAAGTATTGTTTCATGACGAAGACGCACCAAAAGTGAAAAATTTATATAGGAATTTTCAATTTGTCGGTAAATATAAGGGCATATTTATTTCCTTGGTTAAATAAAAAAGCAAAATAATCATTTAAATATAAAGATTTCAATTGGTAAAATTTTTCCGAACGTTCATCCTGTACAAAGACAAAAGTCGTGTCCCGGTTTTGTCCTAGGATTAAGTGCAACATTTGAAACATTATGAAAGCTCTACCACAGTTCGTGGTTGGCTAGCCTGACTTCGTCAAGCTTCATATCTGCTGCTGATGGGATGACGGTATGAATGAACTCATGAAATTCCGAAGCCTTAACATCGACTCCCAAGAATTGCTGAGCCCGAACTTCGTTATGAGAGACGAAATGCCAACGGTTAGACGATGATCTCCAGACATTTCATCTTACATCTTACCACAAAACGTCTAGCAGACCTGATATACCATGATATGGAGATGTCATGCAACATGCATCCAGCTAACAGGAATATGAGGTGGCATGATCTTCCTTTATTTACGGGAAATGAATCTTGAACAGAAACCACAAACATTTGGTATAAGCATAACCATAGAAAGGTGGATTAGGATTTCAAGAGGAAGGCACAACGGACAACCGTCATCGTTCAGGTCGTCCTCGTTTTACCACAACACAATAGGACCAGGAAATAATCACAACGATGGCTGCAGCACCCGCAAGCAGTGCTTACGCCATAAGAAACGAAGTGCACCTAGAATGAAGCACACGACAAGTTGTGTGTAGACATTGGTCGTCTGGTTTATGTTCGAACTCGTCTGTGGGATTCAGTTTGCCAGCTACTCTAAAAGAAAAGAAAATCAATTACAATAGAATAACTGTCTCGTGTTGAATACTACAGTGAATTTTGTTTTACAACACTTAAATAATGTCCCAAGTCATAATTATCAACTTTATTAGCTATTTTACAGTTAATAAAGATGGAGAACGGACTTTCGAGCACCTATTAAGCTAACTGAATTGTAACGATAATGGCATAAAAATAAAAGATGACAAACGCTTCACCAATACCGGTACTAAATAAAAACAGCAGTAAGAAATATTTAATAATTACGTAGTTTAGTTTCGGTAAGCTACAAAAAAATTATATGCTGGCATCCACAGGCTGGTCACCTGGAGCAAATGGCAGCTCGTCAGTGCTACCAGCCAATCTTTCGACACAAAGCAGACTGATCCAAATCTATAGTCTTTCAGCAGATTTTTTCATCAAATTTCAAGACGCGACTTTTGTCTTTGTACTAACACGAACAAAAGTCCGTTCCCCTAACCAGCCACTGTGTGAATCAGAATCATCTGAGGATTGAACAACGAAGCAACTGTCATTTTCACCCAACAGATGGCTCACAAAAATGTTTAAGTAAGGAGGTTGGGAGAGGGAGGTGAGACGAGAGGTTAGTATCTGCGTGCAGATAATGTAGCTTAATCATCTTATGTTGATATGGTTACGTGTGATAACGATGGATTACAATAAGAATGATGAATAATGTTCGGTGTATGTTGTAGTAACAACAGTAGTTAACGGTAGTTAGTATTATGATTACTAGCAAAATACTGAAATCACACGTGTTTAGTGTTAGAGCAGAGGCATATGATACTTCTTCTATACAGCATGTTATATTATTTTAAAGGTCGATAAACGGCCAGCATTCACACAACCTGTTATATACCAAATAATTTATTTTTTCCGTCATATTATTAAAATTTATTTTACACTATCAACACGTTAAATATCTCTCAGATAAAGAAAAACATCGCACACAGTTATGTGTATATCATCAAGTAATGTTAGGCTTACCCCCCCCCCAACCAAGTACTAACTTTAATGCAGGAATTATTGACTGAAATAAACCTACGGTTACACCTCGGCTTAACCTCGGGTCAACAACGAAAGTGGTATTCATATTTCTGTTTTCCACTTTACCTCTGACGGTCTATAAAAATGTGCAAAAATAGCACTTTTTGTTTTTTTTCTCTTGGTAAATTACCACCATCAGAGTAAACCGTAAAACAATGCATATTATGTAGACTATAGTTATTGTCAGGCCGAATCATAGTTGAGGTAAACCTGTGAGAATAACCTTAGCTTTATCCTGACTCGACTGGAGAGGATGGAATAGGCAGTCCATACATCGTACAGACACTATTAGCTTCCTAGACTCGTTAACTAGGGCTAGTAGCTATGCAGTTACATAGGCTGTTCACGCCGTGCAAGGAAGATGGGGGAAATCTAAAACATTTCTTAGTGAAAATTTCACTGTAACGAGGACACTATTTCTGCAGACATTATGAGAAGCAAATGCTCAGCAACAAACCACAAGTTAATGACAAGTGTTAAGAAATTTAACTTGTCAAAATATATTGCCCAATTGTGGAAAACAAACACAAATGAGCCAGAATAATAAGCTAATCTCAACATACAGCAGCACGATAATACCTGAATAAAATAAATAAGGACAAAGAAAAAAACGATGCGGATAGAGACCACAGGCAGATCATCGACTACACTGGACTCGTTGATCACTGGTTTATTAGGACTGCTAATCCATTTCATTAGACATTGTATTATAAACTAAATATCATAACTGACGTGTCAGTAATATCTCGTTAAAAAAATTTATTTGGTGAAATACCAATGTCATAGATAGATAGATAGATAGAAAGATAGATACATATAAATAGATATAAAATGCAATATATATATATATATATATATATATATATATATATATATATAAAACGGTTTTTTTTCATGTTTCTGGGGTATCTAAAATATGTAGGAAATCCCTAGGAGGTATTGTTATACAACTGCCTGGGATAGGCCGATGCAGTAATTCAATGGACAAAATGAGTTATTGTTTAGTATAACATGTCTGAATGCTGGCCGTTTATAAATACATATAAATCCGTACCATGGAACAGACACGTTTTTTTTTTTTTTTTCTGGGGTATCTAAAATACGTTGGAAATCCCTAGGAAGTACTGTTCACTACCGTCTGCCCACGAACTGGTATATTACTTGCCTCACACAACTGACTGGGATAGGCCGATGCTGTAATTCAATGGACAAAATGAGTTATTGTTTGGTATAACAGGTTGTCTGAATGCTGGCCGTTTATCGACCTTTAAAATAATAACAACTATATAGAAGTAAGAAGTATCATATGCCCCTGCTCTAACACTAAAACACGAGTGATTTCAGTATTTTGCTATTAATCATAATACCGTTAACTACTGTCGTTACTACAACATACACCGAACATTATGTTTTTATTTTAATCCATCGCTATCACACTAGTAACCATACCAACATCTGGTGATTAAGCTATCTGCACGCAGATACAAACCTCTCGTCGCACCTCCCTCTCCCAACCTCCCTACATAAACATTGCTGTGTGTCATCTGTTGGGTGAAAATGGCACTTCTTTCACTTGCTTCGTTGTTCAATCCTGAGGTGTTCCTGTTTCACACACAGGCTGGTTAGGGAAACGGACTCTTGTTCGTGATAGTACATCACATGCGCAAACTGAGGGGTTTACAACTGTATAGAAATTAATAAGGGAAAGAAAAAAACAGCAATACTGAGATACGAAACTGATGAGCATTTAGAACTTACTTCATGACAAAAAAAAAAAAAATGCAGCGTACGTGAGCACTTACGAACTGTTATGAATGTCGCCATAAGATTGAATTTTACCTCAG
>NC_137030.1:10548893-10551393 GCF_032717465.1 Coenobita brevimanus | reverse complement strand
GCTGCAGTTTTAGCTGATGAATATGTTCTCACTCAAGAGATATTCTAGAGAAAAAAGGAAAGCTGAGAGTGAGTACGTTGCCTCTACTCAGAGTACAGGTAACAGGAAAGAGAATAAAGATGATGTTTCTCAGGAAGTAAATACCAGCTCCACCTCTAGATTTCAGAAAAGTAAATGTACTTATTGTAGTAAGCTTGATCATACTACGGAGAAAAGTTTCAGGAGACAGCGTGATGTGAACAAAAAGGAGTCTTTAAATATTCAGTCAATTGGTCTAGTGTCCACCCTTGAGAGTTCCCAGAATTCTTTCACTGAGTTAACTGAACCTGATTTGAGGGGTGAATTAAATCCTCATGAAGCTCCTCTTTTGAGCAGTAATGTGGGTGACACTCTCAAGAGTACATGTGCTAATTTCCTGTCTGATGGTTTTGTCGGTCCTCTGGACAGTAATGACAGGAAATCAGGTAAAATATATCGTAATACAGGTGCTTGCCAATCCCTCATGCTGACCAGTGTTTTAGGCTCTAATGTTAATTCCTCTGATGAAACTGTAATCTAACAAGGTGTAGGGAATAATTACTTCTCTGTCCCTCTGTGCAGAGTGAATTTCGAGTCTGGTTTTGTTAATGGTTCCGTTATGGTTGGTTTGGTTGAGACACTCCCAATGTCAGGTGTAACTTTCTTACTTGGAAATGATATTGGTGGAAGTCAAGTGTGTCCAGCTCCTCAGTTGTCTAGTGAGCCAGTGGCTGCGGCCCAGGATTGTGATGTCCCTGATGTGTTCTCTGCATGTGCTGTCACTAGGGCTAAGACTAAAGTTACTGGTGACTTAGAGGATGATGATGATGATGTTATCCTAGCTGACACTTTTCTTGCTAGTTTGGACCACTTACCAGATGAGGCAGTACCCCGTAGTGTTGATAATTTGTCTCGTCAAGAGCTGGTTGAGTTGCAGGTTGCTGACCCTGAGTTGAAAGGTCTAGCTACCTCTGCTTGTAGTGAGGAAGAGTCAGCCGGTGCTTCTACTTGTTATTATATAAAGTCAGGAGTACTTATGAGGAAGTGGAGACCCCCAACAGCATCAGCCGACTGTGAATGGGAGGTTGTACATCAAGTTGTCATCCCTCGTGTTTGTAGGCAGGATATCATTAGAGTGGCTCATGATTTAAGTTTAGCAGGACACCTTGAAGTGAGGAGGACTGTGGCACGCATTTTGAAACACTTCTACTGGCCAGGTATCTTCAGGGATGTTTCATGGTATTGTAAGTCTTGTCACACCTGTCAAGTTGTGGGGAAGTGTAATCAGACCGAAAAGGTTGTACCTCTAGTTCCCATTCCTCCTTTTGAGGCGCCTTTCACCCGTGTGCTGGTGGATATTGTGGGCCTTCTTCAGGATTTTCTTATGTGTTGACCCTGATTGATATGGCTACTCGTTATCATGAAGCCATTCCACTTAGAAATATCTCAGCAAAGAACGTGGTTAAGGAAATGCTAGGGTTCTTCACAAAGTTTGGTCTGCCCAAGGAGGTACAGTCAGACCGGGGAAGAAATTTCATGTCAAATGTTTTCAAGCACTCTGAAAAAGTTGGGCATCACCCAGATCACGTCTTCAGCTTACCATCCCCAGACCCAAGGAGCGTTGGAGAGATATCATCAAAAACTCGAATCGATGCTCAAGAAATACTGTTTGGAACATCAGAAAGACTGGGATAAAGGTCTTCCATTTGTTTTATTTGCCGCAAGAGAATCTCCAAATGAATCACTGGGCTTCTCACCTTTTGAACTACTGTTTGGCCATGAAGTAAGAGGACCCCTTAAGCTACTCAAGGAATGCTGGCTGTCGGAGGAAGATGACGTCAACCTGCTGGAGTATGTGATGAAGTTCAAAGAATGGCTGTCCACTGCTTTACAGCTGGCGAGAGAGAATTTAGGAGCTGCTCAGGAGAAGATGAAGACTTGGTATGATAAGAAGTCCAGGTTACGCCACTTTCCGCCAAGAGATCAGGTTTTGATTCTGCTACCAGTGCATGGGCAACCTCCATGCCAAGTTTAGTGGTCCTTATTTCGTGGAGAAGAAACTCAGTGATGTCAACTATGTCATCGCCACACCAGATCGTAGAAAGAACAAGCAACTTTGTCACATCAACATGCTAAAGTTATATCACAGGCGGGACGAAAATAATCCAGTCTGCACTGTAGCTGTTCCACCCGAGTCTGCAAGTGAAGCTCTCCCATGCAGTATGAGCCTGAGTGATAGTTCGGGGAAGAATCCTGATATCATGAATGATCTCCAGACTAAGCTTTCTCATCTACCTCCCAAGGAAAGGCAGGAGTTTTCTTCATTACTGTAGGAGTACCCGCAAGTGTTCCGTGCCACTCCAGGAAGAACCACTGTGTTGATGCATGATGTCGATGTTGGAGACGCAAAGCCAATTAAATTGCCTCCTTACCGTGTGAACCCAGTGAAAGTTCCTCTCATCCAGAAAGATCTTGGCTATCT
>NC_137030.1:10531393-10543893 GCF_032717465.1 Coenobita brevimanus | reverse complement strand
TAGACAGCATTGGCAATGCGAAATTTATTACTACCAGTGACTTACTGAAAGGTTAATATCAAGTGGGACTCACGGACAGGGCTAACATTATTTCTGTCTTCATAACATCATTGGGTCTCTTTCAATATTTGGTTATGGAATTTGGCTATTTCTAATGCTCAGACTACTTACCAGAGAGCAGTCAACATCCTGGTCCATAAGTTAACCAGAATGTTCGCCTACCTGGATGACCTAGTGGTGGTGTCACCTGGGAGGAACACTTGGTTCGACAGGAGAGACTCTTATCCCGTATGGAAGAGGCTGGGTTCACCAAAAAACCTGGCCAAATCTGTTTTTGAAAGGGTCTCGCTGACATATTTGAGACATGTCGTGGGTCATGGGAAGGTGAGACCCAAGGAGGCAAAAGTCAAAGTCATCTTGTTCTCCACTCCGAAGACAAGGAAGGAACTAGTGCGCTTCATGGGGATGTGCGGCTACTACCGCCGGTTCTGCAGCAACTTCGCCAGCATCACGGCACCCCTCACAGACCTCACCAGTTCTGCCGTCCCTTACATCTGGACTTAAGCCTTTCTGGCCTCCAATCCTGTAGTCCGCTCACCTAACTACACCCTGCCCTTCCATCTGCAAAGCGATGCTAGCGGTGTTGAAGGACATAACTGATGTCCACTCTGTGACCTACTACGCAGAGTTGAAAAAACACCAAACCAACTACTTGACCATCGAAAAAGAGGCTCTGGCTCTGATCATGGCAATCAAGAAGTTTGTGTTACCTCCACCAACGCCCACAAGTAACCTTAGTCTTGACAGATCACAACCCCCTCACCTTCTTCCAAACCAACAAGACCTCGAACAATAGGATCCTCCGCTGGGCTCTCCTTGTCCAACTTTATAATCTGCAAGTCCGTCACATAAAAGGGGGTGGACAACCGAATTCCCGACTCTACCCAGAGCTCCAAAAGAAAAAAGAACCACCCTGAACTCCGTGCCCTCACTATGGGGTTCTTTGAAGGGGAAGGGGTGTTACAACCCAACTCACTACAACACCATCTATGGACAGTGTTACGACCTAGTTACCGGGTTACGCCATCTAGGGACTGATACACCCGACAACAGTTCCGCCTGGGCCCCCCAATAGCGAAATATAGTAGATGTGGCAGCAGTGTGTGTGTTTGTTCGTCTGTACATGCTCGTAAAATGTTCGGATCGTCAACTATCTCACTCCATTTTGAACGTGATTCGGCCTTTGAGTTCACTCCATTGATGGCGGTGTGTGGTTATGGAGGAGAGACGGGAGGTTAGGACGGTAGGTGGGTCGGAGTTGGGGGGGACGAACAGCTAGGTTGTTTGTATTGGACATGATAATAGTTTTCCCAGTCATTATTGTGGATCGTTTCAGGTTACTGACACTTTGTATTCCTAACAGCAATAAAAAAAAAATGAAATATTGTTGCATTGCTACCCGTTACAATATATTCCATGATGATTGGATATCCTCCATAACTTATTCCCCCCCCTCCCTCTCTCTCTCTCTCTCTCTCTCTCTCTCTCTCTCTCAGGTCATTAAGTAATCAGTATATAGCATTATCAGCACAGATTAAAGTAGATTTGTCTTTTAATTAATACTGCTGACAAAGGATGATTCACGTTCACAATGGAGTGAGAGAGTTGACGATCCGAACATTTTTCGAGCATGTACAAACGAACAAACACACTCCTGCCACATCTACTATATCTCGGTACTGGGGGGCCCAGGCGGAACTGTTGCCGGGTGTACCGTGCCCATCCCCATCCACAACCGGAGTTTCTTCTTACATCCTCTCTGAGTCGCCCCGCCAGTTTCTCGTCCTTCTGTTACTCTTCCCTAACCGAGGTATTCTCATTGTCGCCGGACCTGGGAGAGTATCCCAGAAACCTGCGGCACAGTGACTACCACCTATTCTACATTCTGCATCACTCGTCAGGCATCTCAACTCCACAATTGAGTATTCTACCCCTATAACCTCCTTCCTCCACTAGCTTCAGAGATCTGTTTTATATTGTTTTACGTGTATGCTGTAGGTTAAGACTGGTACACATAGGTTGTGTTAAGAGTGTGGTCGAATGTGTATTATACAGGGTGACACCAAAAAACCCTCATTTCAATGGTCAATGGAGAAAAAAATGGGTAATCGGAATTTTACTGGCACACATGAAACTTCATTGAATACAGTTTTTATTCATCATGGTTGCCGTCATTGTTTATACATGCTTAGAGGCGATTTTTGAAGGATACCATGGCTCGACGGGTCATGTCGGGTGGAACAGCGGCTGTCTCCTGCTGAATAGCAACCTTAAAGGCTTCAAGAGTTTGGGGTCGATGATTATACATTCGTGATTTAAGGTAGCCCCACAGAAAAAAATCACAAGGGGCGAGGTCGGGGGAACTGGCCGGCCACCCAACATCGCCACTCAACGAGTTCACCCAATCCGGAATCATTTACATCATCACTTGCAATGATCTTGGTGAAACCACACATCGAGTTCTTCAAGCTCAAGGTACTCGAGTTGTGGCCTTAGAAAGTTTTGAAGCATGTCAATGTAACAGTCAGGAGTTACGGTAACAGTTACGCAACCCTCTTCAAAGAAATAAGGATCCACGATGCCAACAAACAACAGCGCACCACACAGTCACTCGATTGGATTGCAACGGTCTTTCGTGTAGCATACGAGGGTTGTCTTCAGACCAATAGCGAAAATGGTTTGTTTACAGAGCCACTCAAAAGAAAATGAACTTCGTCACTGCACACAAGAACAGCATCTTCCAGAACACGTTGCAGAATGTTCTTGCATAATTCCCTGCGGCTTATCCAGTCTCTCGCATTGAGTTCTTGCACAACCATCACTTTGTATGGATGGAAGTGAAGGTCTTTGCTTAAGATTCTCCTCGTAGTTTCCCGGAATATCTCTACAGCTACAGCATGCTTCCGCGCAGAACGTCTCGGAGACTGCACAACAGATCGCTTCAATGCTTGAATATTCTCAGGCGTTCGAGCGCTTCTAGGTCGACCAGGTGATTTTCTTTTTAAAACTGAGCCTGTTGCCATGAAATTCTCAACCTACTGCAAGATAGTTTTCCGATTTGGAACGTTTTGGTTTTGTGGAATACTGAAACGCCGTCGAAAGGCCTTCTGAACGATGATCACGGAACGGTTCGCTTCTACAGCGAACGCACGGTGTGCTCCCAACCACGCCATGTTGGCGACTGAGGACGGTTGGGGTTGGGCTACCAACAGACCCTAGCCCCGCCTCTCCCGCCTCTCTACTGCCAGTGCAACAGCCTTTCGAAATGTGGCAGTTTTTTTTTGGGGGGGTCACCCTGTATTTAGCTGGATATTTTGCTAAATTTGTGCACAACAGAAAATCACACCCTCTGCCTACCCTTATAAGTCCGATAGCCCTTGTTTTTGTTGTTACCTGTTGGGATCTGGATAGAAAAACTGTGAACTATAATAAGTCCCAAACTCGTAACAATAATTTTATTTGAAAGCCAAAAATATGCTACGATGACAAATGTACATTTGGCCGCACTCCCGCGTTCCCTGAACTTCACCCATAGTTAGAGATGTGGCATCACTATATTTGTTTAGATCTTTGGACACGTAGCAGTATGAAGTGCTGGGAGCTCGTAATAGTTACCTGGCACGGACAGTGAGTACTGGAATTTTCCTCTCTGCGTATGTGCATTATCGAACCTATGCATCAATTAAATAGCGATAAGCATTAGGACCCTGTATCGGTTGTCTTGTTTGGTGATGAGGAGGTATGGCTAGAGGTGGGGTTGTGGGTCGTGGGGGGAGGGGTAGGCTCTCCCACTCTGGGTAGCTTGGCAATGGGTTTGGGAAGTTCACCAGCAACTATCGTATGAATCTGGTTATATAAGAAACAAACAAATGTAAGAGTCGCACATCACTATATTGGAATCAAGTAATAATGGAGAATAACCACGTAAATATATCCTGATGTTACATTGCAAAATTCAGGTGACGCTCAGAAAGTACTGACCAAGAGGAATACACTGCCACAGCATAAGACATCTGTACGGTATTCCTAGTAGACATAACAGGGAGCAGCATTTTGGCACCATGCTATCACCTATGAAAATATTCTGTTAGTTATGCACACAGTACAACTACGATGTAGATATACTAACGTGCTTATAAATCTACACGTTTTCAGTAGTTATTTTCATTGTTATTGACTAAAATAGTGTAATTGTGGTGATGGGGTAATCCAAGTTTCCTCATAAATCAGCCTCCACCTCCCCTACATCAGCCATACGCCACATCACATGATAAGCCGAGTTCAGGGAACTCGGGAGTGCGGCCAAATGTTCCTAATTTGGTTGGGAAACACACTCAACTGTCCTTTAAATTTAGTAATTATTTTAAAAGATCAAAAAAATGCTGCCTAGAAAAAAAATAATTTCAGATGTAAGAATGAAGTTGAAGAAAGATGTGGAGTAACAAAAAGAAATCGCTTCATACGTGATATCAGCTTGAATTTAAGATGTTCATAGCATAGTTGTATTTGGTGGATGGGTCATCGAAGGAAGTGAAAATTTTAGGAAATTGTTTTATCTGCATATCAAGGGCTTTGAAGTTGCATATTTAGTGTCCTGATCAAATGTTAAAAAAAAAAAAGTGCGTAAAACAATAGGTAATGTTAGACAATAAGTAATCTCAGTGGGTAACGTCATTCTGAACCGCGATAAATAGCATTCGATAAAGTAAAAACATCATTGCAATAATGAAGTATGAAACTGACAAATATTTAGAATCCGGTTCTGCAACTGAACATATTCTCGTAAATGACAACAAAAAAAGGAGTTTGCATGAGCATCGAATTAACTGTTATGTGACCTTGAAATTGCTTGTCTTTTTACCTGAACAATCAGGGTCCATGAAGCAACTTTCTCCGAACGCAGGATTAAAAATAGTGGTATGACCTTACTCTGAAAGAAAACACTTGCTTTAGGAGAAATTAAAAATAATTCTATTCGAAGACTGCAATATATTTTTGACTGAAAGCACTTGATATAATGCTTCGACAAATTTATCCGACACAAAAATACAACCATTTGTATTTAAAATTCAGAAAATTACAGTATGAAAAAAATGCTCCGAAGGAAAGAAAAACGATATAAGTAAAAAAAAAAAAAAATCGACACGTGACGCCAGCTGTATTTAAGGGTATTTGTTGGAAGATAAGTAGTTTAACGAGGGTGTCGTTCGAAAAAGTGAAAATATTTGCCTAGGATTTTGTTTTTATCTGTATGTCTTCTCACAGAATGGCACATTGTCTAGATATAAAATCTTAATTTCTTTAAAGAGTCTGGTAAGAAAATAAAACACACTTACATGGGTAAAATGATTTCCTACAGAAATTACTCTACTAAAATAATTAAGGTAGTGACATGAAAATGAATTCGAAAAGAAAAAAACATCATTATAAATCTGATATATGAAACTGATAAATATTTAGAATGTTGTAGTTTGTCAGAATAGAAACGCAAAAAAAAAAAAAATGCACCTTGCATTGGCATTGACATGAACTGTTATAAATGTCGCCTTAAAGTGGTTTGGAAATTACATAAGCAAGGAGGGTCTTTTAAATGACTTTCAGAAGTTCGTACTACACCCAAAGTGGAAGGCTCAAGCCTCGGTCTGCTCTTCTTGGACGACATGTTAATGCCCCAAACCTCTCGCCACCACAGACAGAGCAGCAAGTACAGGAACAGTTTCAGTCACACGACGAATGCGAAATTTAAGAAACGGATATTTATAAAGGTATTGGCAAGTATTATTACATATTAGTGAAGGAAATACGTGGACAAATTGCGGTTGTAATGATAATATGTATATGTTACAATACACAAATAAAGGGAAATGAAGAAGTCTGATATGAATAAGTGATTTATGAATTGATTATTCTCCCACTGAAACACGCGCACACGCGCACACATAGGCACACACGTGCACACACAAACATAAACACAAACACACAAGAACAGTAACAACAACAACCACCACCACGACCGTCTCTGCCACCTACCACCCACCACCACCCACTACCACCGCCGTCACCCACCACCACCCACTACCACCGCCGTCACCCACCAACACCCACAATCCACCACCATCGCCGCCGCCACGACCACCACCGACGCATTAACAAGTCGCATATGGAGGTAAAGACACTGAAATACTTTACTTCATCCGTCCTGTTTCCGTGGGAAGGCCAAGGAACACATTATATTTATTATGTGTGAGTGACCTTGCTTCGAGTAGACGGTGGAAAATATATAAGGATAATTATACAAATGTTTTCAAACAAAAATAATTTCACTTTTATTTGTTTTTTTAAGTATATATATACCTAAAAAAAACAAATAAAAATGAAATTGTCTATTTTTGTTTGAAAACATTTGTATAATTATCCTTATTATATATTATATATATATATATATATATATATATATATATATATATATATATATATATATATATATATATATATACTTAAAAAACAAATAAAAATGAAATTGTCTTTTTGTTTGAAAACATTTGTACAATTATCCTTATATATTTTCCACCGCCTACTCGAAGCAAGATCACTCACACATAATATATATATACTTTACAGTGGTAAAGTGTGCGTTTTCGTACACTAAAGAACGAGGGTTCACGCCCTGCCAGGGGGCGTTCTTCTGGCCACGTACTGCATTGGCGGACACAAGGGGTGCTGTGTCGCATACTAAAGTATGCTTGCACCCAGTCGGCTTGCGTGGGCCGATTACACTTGGTTCACAGACTACACACACATCCAAAGCCACTCCAAGACAACAATTACACTTACAAGCACTTCTTACCCTACATACAGTCTCTATTAGACATTGGCTGTCTCGTCCCCACTTCGGTAGGGATAGGCCGATCCTGCAGTGAACACTGAAACGACTGATAAGATATATATATATATATATATATATATATATATATATATATATATATATATATATATATATATATATATATATATATATATATATATATATGATCTATATCGTATCTATATCTATATTACATCTATATCTATATTATATCTATAGCTGTCTATGTATACCATATCTAACTATCTGCAGTTTATCATATCTATATCTTTATGATATCTATCTATTTATATACCTATCTATATCTATATGTATTATATCTATTTGTACTATATCTATTTATTTATTATATCTATATATCTATCAATATCTATATTACATCTATCTCATATCTATCTATATTTATATATTGTATCTCTATTATATCGATCTTTCTATTGTATCTCTATTATATCGATCTATCTATATATATGCATATCCTTAATATAATGATAGCAGTTGACTGACTTTTCATATCAATATCGGGTCCAGCTTCCCTCTTTCTCAATCACTGCTTTGCAACCTGTCAGGCATGGAACTTACAAGGCCACGGATGAAGTCATGTTGCGCCGGCAAAGTTCCCACTGGGCGTTTACATGGTTGAGGAGTTCATTTCTTGTCCTCTCGTCAGTCCTGGCTGCCACGTATTAACCATTTCAGCCCAAACGTGGTCTATTACATTTAGATCGGCCCGTTTGGCTAGCTAGTCTAAGAGCTGAAGTGTCTTGTCTCTGAAACCACTGCAGTACTACACGTGCTGTGTGGACGGGGCACCGGTCATGCACGAAAATAATAAGTCCATCTGGGAACGGAAAACCCTTTGCCCGTAAAGATGGCAGGAAACGTTCCTCCAGGATATGGACATACTGGTCAGCAGTAAAACCCCTCTCGTTGCTAGACAAGTCACCCAGGCCATGTAGAGTCAGGTATCCCCAGATGTTACACGTAACGTGACCCGATCGTGCCTCATCACAAATGTTGACCCTCTCGTATCTGTATGTGAATTATATATTTACTTTTTTATTATTATTACTGCAGCCATTAGACAGAATACTAGGTGATGACATGTCCCCCTAACCTTATATTATTTAGAACTGATCACATTTTTTCTTGGCATTAATGTCTATACAAAGAAAACAGAGGCAAGGAGTAGAAGGAATCATATCTTTCTCCAGGACAATATGAACAGAATTATACCAAAAATAAGGGATCCTGATTATTTTAGATGCCTGGTCATATTGCCTTTAAAAGACTTAGAAATCAAGGATGGAGGCTTATGCAGACTGCGGAAGATAGCTTCATTATTGACCTATTCCATGCATAAAAGTCTGAATATCGATTAATCACTGTAACAGAGTGATAGAAAACAGATGACTGCAACGAAGACAGAGCCTGGAGGGGGGCAAGAAGAGTACGTAATTTTATCAGTAATAAAAATGGTAATATCATATACCTGGTTTTGTTTCTCCTCCAGCAGTGAACCCTACCATGCGAGGTGGAGGACAAACGCTTCTCATCCGTGAAGATAACTCGCGACCAAAAGTCTAGGTTCTCCTGGAAGTAGCGTTGAACAAAGGCTAACCTCCCCTCTCTGTGTTGTTGTCAGGCGTTCCTTCATTGCTGGAATTCTATGGTGTATACCAGCGTCATCCAGCCTTCGCCTGACAGACACGTCTAACTGAAGACTGTCCCTTATGGGCACCGCGTTCGTAAGGGGAGTTGGCTCTGCTGCCGCGACAATAGCAGAATCTTCAGCCTGGGTGGTTCTTCGAGGGGCTCCCTTCCTTTCTAACATGAAAGTATTCTCTATTAGTAAATATGGCGCTAATAAAAATCAATGCCGAAAGTCTAGTTTGGAATGACATTACGAGTATAGTGTTAAAATAAATTATATGATAGGAACATATTGTTACAAGGGCAACTGTTGTATATACTAAACAAACTGCTGCCTATAAAGTTAGTGGCGTAGCGAGACTAAATGCACCTCAAGGCCAGATATCCTAGTTTCACCCCGTCACTGCAAGGGACAGCCGTGTAGAGGCGATTGCCTGACTGTGGTTCATGGCTCTGCTTGGCCAGACAGACCAGGGTTACACAACAGCAACAACAGCTATACATCAGATGGGAATTGAAGTCTCATAGAATGACTAGGACTGATTTGTATGTGACCGTCATAAATCAAAACTCAGTTCCTTCCAAAGAAGCTTAAACACAAATATCCATTCCATTGAGATGCCTGAACACAGTGTTTGAAATAACGGGGCACTGTGCATTGGAAGAAGACATGCTGAAACATTTCAACAAATAACTAGTCGTATACAAGAAAGACAGATTACTAGTTAACAGTTACATTGCAGAGTGGGAGGGAGGATGGGGCAAGGCTGGTGCCTCATTTCAGTCATAATGGGGAAGAGATGCAAGCAGAGAATTCAGATGAACAGTGGTGTGTGTGTGTGTGTGTGTGTGTGTGGAGAGAGAGAGAGAGAGAGAGAGAGAGAGAGAGAGAGAGAGAGAGACCGACCGTTAGCCTATGTAGTTATGTAGAGGAAACATCATGTGAGCTACTTCATCATAAAACAAATGATTTCCATTATTCCTTACACTCCACCAATCGTCTTCATCTGGTTTTGAGTATGAATGAGTTTTAACTTCTGATATTTCTTAAATATTTGAATATCTTCACTGCATACAAATTATTTTTAGCTGACTGGATTTTCCTTGAAGCGGTAGAACAGGTCATAGATACTGTGTTAAGATGGTTTGGTGAAATAATGTCCGGGTCTAGGGATTAAGACATGTGATAACTCACTAGCTCGCCTAATCACACTGATTCATAGCCGAACTTCTTATATTCTGTTAAATGCATTTCTGCTATTAGTACTGTATTATATTTTTTAAGGCACGCGAATATAAACATTTCATCATTTAATCAGCAGTAAGATTGACTGATACCTACGAGTATGAAAATAAAATTCTCATTTCATTTAACAGTTGGTAAGCGAATGACACAGCTTTGATTGTAGCTAAATTCTGGTTGCTTGTGGGAGGTTCGAAACTGTAACCTGTCGTCTGGGAAGGAAGTGCAGAGACTAGCACCTTCCACAATGGGTGTAGTACGAATTTCTGAACGGAGTTGTACATATATTGGAAGCAATTGCTTCATCAGTTATTCAAAACATTTACAAGGAGCGATGCCAAAAAAGGACTAAAGAGGTGGTGAAAGAGCTGTATTTGCAGCTTCGACAAATGTACTCTAAATATCTGGGGAAACGAAACTTTCTAAAATTATGAAAGCATATTAGAGGATGGTGAATTCCTACTTAGAAAAAAAAAAATGGAAAGACCTGTTGCTATTAGAAGTTAACTAGCATTTTGATAAAAAATGAATTCGTACGAGAAATGGGCTGGATTTAAGGGGTTCTGTGCACAATATGCTTCTCTCGAAAAGGAGAAATAAATAGAATAAGTTTTCTTTTGTAAAAGGATAGGACAGTAAAATAGCAACCTGATCCTTTAATGGAATTGAAAATGTAGAATTTTTGCTCATTATACAGGGTTCGGTTATATCAAAAGATTTCCGTCAGCACAGCGTGATAATTCGTTTTTAAAAATTTGAAGAGGTGTTCACCAAGTATGAAAATTAATTTGTGAGTCAACATCAATGCAATCATGAAGTATAAATTTTACAAACACCTAGAATTTGCCTCAAGTCGGGAGATGCCTCGTGCATGACATGCAAAAAAAAAAAAAAATGAAGAATGAAAGAGCAATCACGAACTGTTAATGTCGCCGTGCGATTATTTAGAGTTATACGTAAGCGAGGAAGGCCTATTTGCCTTTTTCATTCATCGAAGCCTCCATTTGACGGATGAATAGTTCCAAGTGTGAACTTGTTAAGTGAAAGCAAATGCCTACCTCAAAACAATTCAACTGTAGTGAGGCAGCTTAACTTTAGTTGAAAATTTTTAATATGCAACTTCGACAAATGTTCTCTAAATTTGCTGAGAAAAACACCCAATTGCCTTAAAAGTTCAGGAAATTACTCAGAGGATGAAGAAATGCAACCGACAAAAAGTAGATAAAAAAGAAAAAAGGCTACAAGTAAAGAGATATTGATTCACACGTTAAATGAGTTGCCATTTTCGATGTTCATTGCACAGTAAGTTTCGGTAGACTAAGGATTCGTCTACGAAAGTGGAAAATTGAGTTATCTCTATAGCGAGGGGACTTTAATGCATCCTGAGCCTCCTGGTGAAATTGAAATAGTTGGATTTTGTACACTGTGTAGTATCGTCTTAGATCATAAGACATTTCTGTGGTTAAAATCACTCCGGCATATGATGTCATAAAAAGAAATTCAGGAGGTTCTGATAGCTTAAAATATTCAAGAAAAAAAATAAGTGCAAAATTGATAAATATTTAGATACTAGTTCATCTGGTAAATAGATTTTTCGAAAATTTCAGAGAAAAAAAAATGCGGTCTATAGTAACATTGGCATTAACTTACAAAAGTAGCCCTGATATTGTTTTGATTTTTACTAAAGAAAGCAGTCCATCAAAAGACTTCTTTTCCTCCAGCCAATCCAGATGTCACGGATTTGTGTGTATGTGTGTGTGTGTGTGTGTGTGTGTGTGTGTGTGTGTGTGTGTCAACTGTCAAATAGTTACGAATGAAACTAACCGCTTTACGACTAATTCGAAACAATTCTATAGTAAGAATTCAAAAAGAGAAACGCTTAATTCTTGTTGAAAATGCTGAATATGGATCTTATACAAATGTTCTCTAAATATTTTAAGGAACACACATTTTAGATGGAGGAAAAATGAGACCTATTAAGAAAAAAAAAACACCTCGCTATTATAAGGAGAGGTGAAGTATTATATAAAAATAAATCAATTCACACGATATCAGCTTGCGCTGACTGCGTTAATATCACGCTAAGTAGTGGTTTATGACGAAGACGCAAAAAAACCCTGAACATGCAATCCGACTAGCGTACTCTAAATTTGTTGGGAGACTCCCAATTGTTTCTACCTATATACTAGACTACCTACCCGAAAAGAAGGAGGGTTACTCAAGACAGGACGACACATCCCAAATTTACTCATCCACACAAACATTTAGGGGGGAAGGAACAGATGTTCACCACACCACAGAGCAGAAGGGTTAACTGCATAGTGCAATCAGCGACATACGCAACAGGGCCCATGAGCATTGCTGGTTTAAACCTGCCACATCATAACAGACCCATCCCCTTACCTACAACTAACGTTATCAACTGATCAGCCCAAATGAGGGAGAATATCCCCTCTAGACCACGTCACCATTTTCTCATTCACAAGTTCTAAATGGTTTTCATTTTTATATCCGTGTCTTGCAGTAATGTTTTTACATTCTCTGATTCTGATTTATCCTAATACTTATACCTTTCATTTTTTTTTTTTTAACATCGTTTTTTGCGGTGATTTTACTTCCGGTAGTATACCATGATCTAACACGACGTTTTAAAATGTGCAGAAATGCCTTTATTTTCTT
>NC_137030.1:10473893-10526393 GCF_032717465.1 Coenobita brevimanus | reverse complement strand
GTGGTACTACATAATTGTAACATTTTATGAATTGTTACAAAATATTGTGTTAATGCATAATTGTGTTGGCCTTATAAACATGTGTCTTGGCCTTATAATTGTAGTTAAAGTTACATAAAAGTTACATCTTGTTAATGCAACTGAATTGTTACAAAATATTGTGTTAATGCATAATTGTGTTGGCCTTATAATTGTAGTTACATTTTGTTAATGCAACTCTTACATAAGTGTCTTGGCCTTATAATTGTAGTTAAAGTTACATAAAAGTTACATCTTGTTAATGCAACTGTTAATTGGCAAAGTGTAACATAATGCAATCGTTTGTCGTTACATAATTGTTACATATCGTTTGTAGTTACATAATTGTAGTTAAAGTTACATAAAAGTTACATCTTGTTAATGCAACTGTTACATAATTGGCAAAGTGTAACATAATGCAATCGTTTGTCGTTACATAATTGTTACATATCGTTTGTAGGTACATAATTGTAGTTAGTGTAACATAATGCAATCGTTTGTCGTTACATAATTGTTACATATCGTTTGTAGTTACATAATTGTAATATGGAGTTACATAATTGTAATAATTGCAGTCGTAACATATGCTGCGGTCGATGATAGTGATGATGTGTCGTGCCACTTGTTTGTGGAGACAACAATTTGCTTTTTTGTTTGTAGTTTATGTGGTATTTTGGCATATGTAGTAACACTTACACTTATTTTCATTTGTTTGTTATGTGATCTTACCCTATTTCTCTTTTTTCTGTTTTCCTTTTTTTTTTTTTTGTATGTATTGATTTTCTATAGTTTGTTTTTCTTCGCTTGTGTACGCTTTTTCCATGTTCATGATTGCATAATTGCTGACTAATTTCCTTGAGATACTTTGTTAAAGTTTAGTTTATATTGCACAGATACTACTGAAAATGATATTATATAGTCCCATATTTTGTTATTTTATATAAAAAATATATACACTATATACAGTATTAACTATACACACTGACCAATTGTTTCACCTGTACCTATCGTGGGTAATATGTGTGTCAGCACTGTGTGGAAATCATTGTCTTCACGATTGTGTTGAAGATGTTCACTCTTGCTAACGGCATTTGTGTTGGCCATTTTTTTTTCTTTTCTCTAGTTTACCTTGTAACTTAATTTGTCTGTTTCCACTAGGTAGCTTTAATTAATAAATGTTTACTACAGTTCTTTTAATCGCTCACTGAGTAACTGTGATGGTATATTTTCTTTATCACTTTGTAAATGTAATAATGTATAGCTGTATGTATGAAACACGTATTTTATGTAGGTATAAATGGTAATACTCATTGGTAGCAAATAAATGTTATATTTATTGTTGGTGATTATTTGATGTTTGAGTTAAGCAGATAACTGAAGTATGTGTATTTAAGCAGTAACTATACAGCACGTTTTATATGTTTGTGCAGAAGCTTATTGTCTATCACTGTGTATTGTATGAATGAAGTAACTATGTAACTCACTAATTTTTTTTACCGTGGTGGGAAATGGTGTGAGTGGTGTTGCACGTGGTGAAAGCGTTGTCCTTCGCGGGTTGATTGGCGTGCTGTCGTCTCAGCACATGGTGACGACGGCTTCCCACACCGGTAGCTGTGGTGAGTGAATGAGTAGCGATGAGTAACTTGAGTGAAGAGTAAGATGAGTTGTAAATATGGACTTGGTGTTTTGCTGCGTGTATTGACCTCTGCACTCCTGCGTAAGCGTTGGGGGTTGAGTGGATGTAGCAGAGAGAGGAGGGTGAGGTCTGGTGGTTATGAGTCGTGTCTCACTCTTCGTTTGTTTTGTTGTTCTTCCTCGAGGTATTTGTGGTCCTTTTTCCTCTTCTTTACTTGCTTTGTTTTATATTCTTCTTGTTGCTGCTTGAAGTTAAGTGAAGATTATAGAATTGTCTCGTAGACTTGTAGACTATTTGCACTGTAGGCTGTATTTTGTAGTGATTCACTGTAGAACTGAAGCTAATCTTGTAGAGTCTCGGTTGCTTTTGTAGAAATTTGCTTTTAATTCGGAGACGATGTCCGCAGATTTGCTGGTTTGTCGTTAAGCTACTTGCAAGGCGTCGTGTGATCTCTTGACCTCTGCATCAGCATGATGATCTGGGAGACGGAGGGGGCTGGATGGAGAGAAGCGTCAGGAGCTGGTTGTGTTGTTGGTTGAGAGAGATATTCTTGTTTTCAATCTTGATATTTTGTAGGAATTTAATGTTGATTCGTAGACGAGGTTCATATACGTTCGCTGCTACCAAATGTCATGTAGTGACAGGAGACGTAAAGAACAGTATGGGACTATTTTTATTTGTCTTGGAAATATTAACAAGTCTCACACGGACGAGTATAAGTCCCGGGTAGCTACCTCCCTGTCTCGCTATCTGTCTCTCTCTCTCAAATTGCCAAGCCCTTCTCCCGTCACCTGTCTCCTCTGAGGCCTGTCTACTTCTCTCTTGCCTCTTCTGTGGCTAATCTCCGTCTGAGCTCTCTTTCCTAAATTCTGGTGTAGCAGGGGTGTGTCACGTGTGTTCCTCGTGGATGGACTAGGTCTTTGTTCACGAGAGGACTGCTGACAGCTAATTGCATCATCTCCTTACTGGCCGCTGTCGTCAGCTTTCCTCAGTGTAAGCATGTTTAGCATTGCTCGATTCTCGCAGACACAACACCTCTCATCATCTGACTCCTTGCTTCTATCTATTTATCTATCTATATAATATGTAGTTCTACACACACACACACGTACACAGACATACACACGCACGCACACGCACACGAGCATGCACAAAAAAACAGACACGCACGCACACACGCAAACAGACACAAACCCGCAAACACGGACGCAAACACGCAAACACACAAGCACACACACATATACACACGTACACAGACATACACACACACGCACGCACACGCACACGAGCATGCACATAAAAACAGACACGCACGCACACACGCAAACACAAACACGCAAACACGCAAGCACACACGCAAACACGCTAAAATTCAAACACAAACATACACACGCAAACACACACAGACACATAAACACGCAAACACACCCACACGCAAACTCACTCAATCAAACACACACACACACACACACACACACACACACACAAATACATGCACACACACACGCAAACACACCCACACCCAAACGCACACACGCAAACACACACATACATGCACACACACACACACACACACACACACACACACACACACACACACACACACACACACACACACACACCGCTCGCTGGTGCAGTGGTAACGCTCTCGCCTGCCAACTGATGGACGGGAGTTCGCGCCTCGCTCAGGTTGCGAAAAGTTTCACTGACGAAGTGGGTGGTTACTGTCCCCCTTGAGCAAGGGGACGGGTGTGTGGGTGTGTGAAGGTCACAGCCTTGCCCTTAGATCGGACTATATGAGCTCTCAGCTCCCTTCCGGGAGGGTAAAAGCTGACGATCACGACCATCAAGTGATCCTGACCAACCCGGTGAATTACACACACACACACACACACACACACACACACACACACACACACACACACACACACACACACACGCACGCAAACACACACATACACACTCAAACACACAGACACATGCAAACACACACGCACGCACGCACGCACGCAAACACACACAGACACATGCAAACACACGAAAACACACACACGCAAACATACACAAACACAAACATCGGATTACTGTCAGGGCTGCCACTTTTGCTAATGAGGACCAAGGCGAGAGTTACAAGTAAATGAGTGTTGTGTGACGAGAACTGAAAAGGTAAAATTATAATGAGACAGTTGTCAATAAAGACAATGGCCCTGACAGATGGCCTAGTGTGAGGTATTGACAATCTGTGTTAATGTAAAACGCGATATGGTAGGATAGCGTAAAAGTGGTAAAAGTGTAGTGAGGGTGGTGGTGTAAAATGTCTGAGCAGACGGCCAAGATTCATCAACATTTGTAGGAAAATTAGCTAATGTTTTGTTCGTAAACATGCATCTCTGACATTCATGAAGATTACCTCTACTTATTGTATGCAGGTTTGGCTAACATGGGATGAGTCGTGTTTTTCGTCTTTTATGCCACAGCTGTCTTCTTTACAAACATTCTAAATTAGTCATCGCTCTGAAAGGAGAACTTTACGGTAGTGTATTTTATGTAATGCTGAACATAGACAAGTATACGAATTATGGCTTACCAGCTGAATGTCTTGAATCGAGGGGTAGATGTTGCTGTGGTAGCAAAATGTTAGAAATTCTGTTTCTACACAGCCACATGTTATCTCGGGTTTTATTACGATACTACAACTCTTACCTTGCAGTTATGGAAGCGATGTTGTGAGTGTGCCTGGCTAGTCCGGGTTCGTCATCACATAGTCCCGAGTCGGTTTCTCCAACTGCCCACAGCCAGCTCAAACTGTCCACAACCCATTCCCCGTCAATACTGCCGGTATACTGTGTGTTTAGGAATTCAGCAAACTTTTAAGATGAAACAAACCATACATTTCATAAAACAAACGTGTCATAATCGATATACAATTCTTTGTAGAGGCAAGCTTACAGTACTGACGTGATGATTCACCTGACCCCACCCCTCCCTTCTCCAACAAGCCAACCTCCCCATTCACTCACTGGTCTCCTAACTCCCACCCCCCACATCGGTGGCCCCTGTCTGGTGTGATCTTTACCTGGTGCTTCGGGTTCATGCGTCACGGTTTCATGGTTCAGAGTGAGGACGGAGAGGCGACAACACATTTGTCCGTGGGTGTACACTCGGAAACCATAATCTCTAGCCCACCTGCGTCGGTGCCGTAGTTTAGTATAGTGACCGTTCTGGACGGCGGCCCACTCAAACTATCACGAGACAATACACGCACGAACACACGCAGTCCTTATAAACCACTCGATGCTTCGCTCTGTCATATCTTTAATCATTTTGCTGTATATAATGCTAGGTAGTCATAGCATGGCTATATAGATATCATTATGTATAAGAAATGTATATGGCTTTGTAAACTCAGCATTATCTCATTAAAGATGGACACTAAGTTGTAGCTACGAAAGTAAGAATGGAAATAAAAACTTCCAAACCACCCAGTGATTCCACGCAATGTTTTCAGTGTGTATGTGTGTGTGTGTGTGTGTGTGTGTGTGTGTGTGTGTGTGTGTGTGTGTGTGTGTGTGTGTGTGTGTTGGTAGCATCAGGCGTCATCCTTAGTAGTGAAGGTTAATATATAATTAGTTCATATACTAGACAGTTCAGACATAAGTTCGTCTGTATATTGTGTAATATTATTCCCTCATCGAAACAGGCTAGTTAACATAGCATAACCAAACAGCCTTGTTAGGACTAATAGGTTAGTATATAACGGGTTAGCACGCGTGAAAATGACCTAGGATATTTTACTAATGTCTCTTGTCTATGGGTTTTCTTTGACAGGGCGTTGTCTATTTTGTCTACCTGGCAGTTCAACAGAACTGCTAACCATCCTCCCAGCAACCCATCCTGCATCATCGCACCGTCACCGATGAGAATAACGGATTCCCTAAATATTCAGACTGTTTCATAAATACCAATCATTATGTAAAGGCGTGTTCCTGAGACATGAGAATATAAAACATAATGCCAAGTACTGAGAACATGTTTGCCAGACGCCTCAAGCCCGTACGGGGTGGCCACAAACAAATCGCCTCCACGTCGCCCTGTCCCTCGCCATTTCACTGCCCTCCTCCGAACTCACAGCCCTCTCATATACCTCTCTACCCCATCCCTCCATCTCATCCTCATGTGACGGACGTAATGAGAGGAAACCCTACGGTAAAGGTGCACTGTTGCTTGTAAAAGTTATTTACAGTCCTGGTCAAATATACAGACATACATCTCATTCGTGAAGTGAACCCGAATGTGGCACCTTACCGGTCTGGCACTGTCTCCCAGAGCAGGATTAAACGAGATAAGGTTAACTCGCGCACATCCACCGGGCTGTGATGATGTCACAGGAGTCTCCCAGCTCCGTTAGTCCGCCGAGTATGTATGAGTGCCTGTTCATCCAATTCGTTATTTGAATTTTCCTTTTTTCTCATAATTCATGGTTCGTGCGAGCATATGCCATCTCAGACCCACAGCCTATCTATATGGTGCAAGACCGCAGTCCAATACATACAAGTCTGGCAGTCAGGCGTTGGTTTGAGTTGCATGCACCCATAAATTATTCTATTGGACTGGCCCCCTAAAGGGGCCGATTGTAATCCAATAGAAAATCTTTGGGTGCATGTGGTTGCTAAATGGGGTGTTGAGGAGAAAACGAGGGAGGTGGTGAGACATGCACATAATGTATGGGAGGGAATAAGGAGGGGGCCGAACATCTGCAGCAATCTGGTGGATTCCATGCCCGCCAGATTGCATGATGTTATAGCAGCAGATAGAGGTTGGACAGGGTATTAAAGTATGAGCACGAGGTGTCTCAGTGGTAGCAGCCTTGCCTCGGGATCCTGTAGTCAGGAATTAAATCTCCTCCCACGATGTTGCCTTGTGGAGGGTGGCGGGGGAGGCAGCGCCTCGTGTAACCTCGTTGGGGCCACATACACATTCTTTCCTAACGGGAATTTGTCAAGGTATTTTACTATGCGATTTTACGTCACCACATAAATATGCTTACAATGCCTATGCATAAATGTGCATAGCTCTTGGGCATGTCAAAATTTGTTACTACAGTAATCACATATGTTTACAATGTTTATGCATAATAAATGTGAAAAATATTTTTGGGGTTTCATGTAACGAAGAGTCACGCCAGCAAAACAATCTTGTTGTTCTGTGTGTATCTGTGTAAAAAAACGAATTTTTGATTCACAGTTTGGTAAATAAAGAAATAAAAAACAAGCACATAGTCATAAGGATATAATTACAAGAAAGAAGGGAAATATAGATGAACCATGGTTTTGATGGTGCTATGGGACAATGCTCACAATGACGGATGGGCGAGCTATCACCGACACTGAATGGAGACACCCCTTTATGAAACACCATGCCTACTACGAATGAAGCTTTATGTTACACACACACACACACACACACACACACACACACACACACACACACACACACACACACACACACACACACACACACACACACACACACACACACACACACACACACACACACACACACACACACACACACACACACACACACACACACACACACACACACTGAAAGCATTGTGTGGAATCACTGGGTGGTTTGGAAGTCTTTATTTCCATTCTTACTTAAGATAATGAAGAGCATACAAAGCCATATACATTTCTTATAAATAATGATATCTATATAGCCATGCTATGACTACTTAGCATTATATACAGCAAAATGATTAAACATATGACACAGAGCGAATGGTTCATAAGGACTGAGTGTTCGTGCGTGTGTTGCCTCGTGAAAGTTTGAGGTGGCCGCCGTCCAGAACGGTCGCTATACTAACCTCCGGCACCGACCAAGGTGGGCTAGAGATCATGATTTCCGAGTGTACAACCCATTAGGCAATCGGCATATCGGCTGATTCGACAAAAGAGAGATATGAAAAAAAGAGGTAGATTTTTTGTGAAAACATGGTTTAGCTGAGCCGAGTATTTCCCCATGGGCTTCACTCCTCATACCAAAACAAGATGGTTTTCGTTTCTGTACAGATTACCGTAAAGTGAGCAAAGTCACTGTCTCATGCTCCTACCTCCTACCTTTGAAGATATTATAGACAACATTGGCAATGCGAAATTTATTAATACCAGTGACTAACTGAAAGGTTAATGTCAAGTGGGACTCACGGACAGGGCTAACATTATTTCTGCCTTCATAACACCATTTGGTCTCTTTCAATATTTGGTAATGGAGTTTGGCTTTTCTAATGCTTCGGCCACCTACCAGAGAGCATCAACATTGTGGCCAGGACGTTCGCCTACCTGGATGACCTGGTGGTGGTGTCAGCTGGGAGGAAAACTTGGTCCTACTGGAGAGGCTCTTATCCCGTCTGCAAGAGACTGGGTTCACCATAAACCTAGCCAAATCTGTTTTTGAAAGGGCAAAGCGATGCCAGCGGTGTTGAAGGACCACCACTGATGTCCACCCTGTGGCCTACTACGCAAAGTTGAAAAAACACCAAACCAACTACTCGACCATTGAAAAAGAGGCTCTGGCTCTGATCATGGCAATCAAGAAGTTCGTGTTACCTCCACCAACGCCCAAAAGTCACCATAGTCTTTACAGATCACAACCCCCTCACCTTCATCCAAACCAACAAGACCTCGAACAAACGGATCCTTCGCTGGGCTCTCCTTGTCCAGGCCTATAATCTGCAAGTCCGTCATATAAAAGGGGGTTGACAACCGAATTGCAGACACTACCCCGGGCTCCAATGGAAATAAGACAACCACCCTGACCTCCTCCTTCGTGCCGTCACTATGGAATTCTTTGAGGGGGAGGGGGTGTTACAACCCAACTCACTACAACACCATCTATGGACGGTGTTAGGACCTAGTTACTGGGCTACGCCATCTAGGGAACGGCACAGTGCCCATCCCCATCCACAACCGGAGTTTCTTCTTATATCCTCTCTGAGTCGCCCCGCCAGTATCTTCCTAATCGAGGTATTCTCATAGTCGCCGGACCTAGGAGAATATCCCGGAAACCTGCCGCACAGTGACTACCACCCATTCTACATTCTGTTCCACTCGTCAGGCACCTCACCTCCACAATTGAGTATTCTACCCCTATAATCTCCTCCCTCCACTAGCTTCAGAGATCTATTTTATATTGTTTTACATGTATAGGTTGTGTGGTCGAAGGTGTATTATACAGGGTGACCCCCAAAACTCTCCCACATTTCAAAGGTAAATGAAAAAAAAAAAGGTTAATCAGAATATTATTGGCAAACATGAAACTTCATTCAATATAGTTTTTATTCAACATGGTGGCCGTCATTGTCTATACATGCTTAGAGGCGATTTTTGAAAGCTGCCATGGCTCGACGGGTCATGTCGAATGGAACAGCGGCTATCTCCTTCTGAATAGCAACATTAAAGGCTTCAAGAGTTTGGGGTCGATGAGTGATTTAATGTAACCCCACAGAAAAAAATCACAATGAGAGGTCAAAGGAACTGGCCGGCCACCCAACATCGTCACGCAACGAGATCACCCAATCCGGAAACATTTACCTCAGCACTTGCAATGATCTTCGAGCTGTGTGCCGTAGCTCCATCTTGCTGAAAGCACACATCGAGTTCTTCAAGCTCAAGGTACTCGAGTTGTGGCCTTAGAAAGTTTTCGAGCATGTCAATGTAACGGTCAGGAGTTACGGTAAGTTACGCAACCCTCTTGAAAGAAATAAGGACCCATGATGCCAATATAAACTAGTCACTCGATTGGAGTGCAACGGTCTTTCGTGTAGCATACAAGGGTTGTCTTCAGACCAATAGCGAAAATAGTTTGTTTACAGAGCCACTCAAGTGAATGTGAGCTTCGTCACTTCACAGGAGAACAGCATTTCCAGAACACGTTGCAGAATGTTCTCGCATAAGTCCCTGCGGCTTAGGGCTATCCAGTCTCTCGCATTGCACAACCATCACTTTGTATGGATGGAAGTGAAGGTCTGTGTAAGATTCTCCTTGGAGTATACCGGGATATCCTTACAGCTAAACACAGAATGTCTCGGAGACTGCACAACAGATCGCCTAAATGCTTCAATATTCTTAGGCGTACGAACGCTTCTAGGTCGACCAGATGATTTTCTTTTTAAAACTGAGCCTTCCATGAAATTCTCAACCCACTGCAAGATGGTTTTCCGATCTGGGACATTCTGGTTGTTGAATACTGAAATGCCGTCGAAAGTCCTTCTGAAAGATGATCACGGAACGGTTCGCTTCGACAACGAACGCACGGTTTGCTCCCGACCTCGCCATCTTGGCGACTGAGGACGATTGGGGTTTGGCTACCTCTCCTTCCTCGCTACTGCCAGTGCATCAGCCTTTCGAGATGTGGCAGTTTTTTTGGGGGGTCACCCTGTATTTAGCTGGATATTTATTTTAATTTGTGCACAACAAAATCACACTCTTTGCCTACCCTTATAAGTCCAATAGCCATTATTTGTTTTGTTGTTGCCTGTTGGGATCTGGGTAGACAAACTGTGAACTAAAGTCCCAGACTGGTAACAATAATTTTGGTTGAAAGAAAAAAATATGCTACGTTGACAAATGTACAGTTGCGGACATCAAACAGAAACACTCCTTCCACCAGCGAGGTAGTGTAATGCTCTCTGCATCTGGTAACACTGATAGGTGTGGTACTTCACCGGGCTTAGTTCGGTTGCTAGGACGAACCTAACGTGGTGATCATTGCCGCTGTGCACAGGCATTGGTGGTAATATAATATGTAATCAATATTCCGCCAGAAAATATTCTGATAATAGCATGTCATGATTCTAGTAAGCTTTTAAAATCGTCAGAAAACATCCTCTACATAATGGCAGTTATAAATGACAAGGATTTCATGAGTGGTTTAGTTTTGAGTCATGAGCAATGCAACATGTAACAATTCATTATTCATGTCATAGTTATCAGCTTCCCCACAACTATCAATGAACAGAAAATTATCGTGACGCCCATCCTTCCTACCGTGAACCTGACATTTGTAAACCCCTGAAATCGAAGAAAGTTCAATATAGACAGAAGGTGGCGCCACAGGAGGCTGCAGGGTGGGGATGGTGCACCTGAGAAACAGGAGGTTGAAGGTGGATGAGGAAGGGATCAATAATGGTCGAACTGGGGGCAAGAGGACAGAGGTGATGGGGTAGGGAACGGTGGACTTTGGGAGGGATAGCTTACAAGTTGATGACTGGGCCAAATCAGTGTTTCATGGAGAACATGGAATTTTACAGTCAGACCGTGAAACGTTATGTTAACGTTGGCACGGGTTGCAGTTGTTCGTCATGGTTTGTAACAATTCACGACACACTTTCCACTGGGTGGCTCAGTACCCTCGTATTATGAGTATGGTGACTGTTAATATGCATGTATACAATATGTCCCTACAGTCTGTCGGATGTTACAGCTGATGTCATAATGGTTGCTAATTACTCTTGTAGCCTAACGTAATATCTTCATGGGTGACGACTGATATCGCCAACAGAGTAAGGATATGTAGATTTTTCATTTATCACGAATATAGTCTGACTGTAATAATGGTCCCACTGGTCCTCATTAATAACTGTATGGCACCGACGTAAAATAAAGGTGGATTTACTTACCCCAAGTTTATGTTACCGTTCTGTATGCCGTGTTTGGTTGTCAGTGGTTATTAATTATATTTAGTTTCATTTGAGCAAGTGTCGCATGCCCCAAGCATTCCTCACAAATCCTCTAGCCCAGTGGTTCCCAAACTTTTTCTGGTCGTTACCCACTTTTCATACATGATCCTTGTTCAAGGTCCCCCTTCCCCAACCATAACCCATGACTAAAGTGACTGTCTACAATCATCATGTCCATATAAAAATCACTCTAGCAAATCCTGTAATTTTATTGATTTCATTTGTTATTTTCTCTTTTGTTAAGTATTAAATGTGAATCATATATATATATATATATATATATATATATATATATATATATATATATATATATATATATATATATATATATATATATATATATATATATATATATATAATCATTGAAGTATTCACAGATGGGCACAAACTGATTATATGGGGAGGCGCACACGGTGATCAATGTTGCAACTGTGAATGGATAGTTAACCGAAAAATGTGAACATTCTTGCTGATACTCGATTCAAGACCAGGTTATCATACAGAATCCATAGTTTAGGAAGCCTATGAATTAGATTGAGTTAAATTATCTACTCCCCTAATACATCTCTCTGCCTTATTTTATGTCAACAACACAGAATCAGATTAAAAAAAAAAAAAAAAAAAAAAGGACATTACTTACGTGTCTGGCAGCAAGGTATTGCACAAACCTGTACTGAACCTAAGTTCTCTCCACTAACTACCTACTCGCCATAGCCCCCAGTTTGGAAACCACTGCTCTAGCCAATAATGTGGAACATGGTTGTAATATCTGCACTTATCCATCACTACCGTTAACTATTATTTATTGTGGTAAGAGATAATTGAATTTTCTCCCTCTCCCTCCTCTGCTTTTGATATCTCAGTCGTCATCCATGATGTTACTACGCAAAATCAAGAAGAATACAGTAGTTCCCAGTCGCTATGACAACAGGTGTGACATTAGACAAACATTCCAGGGACGTTTCATACCTCACCATGTGATGACAATGTCGTCACCTTACACTTAAAATGCAGGGTTTGTATAATGTGCATCCTCTTCTGGAGTAGGTCGTCGGACAGACTATATAACGAAACGTGCTGGTAGACTATGTAACGTGTCAAAGTCTTTATAATGTTTAACGGCCTGACTATCAAATTCCATAATCAACGCTAAACTATAGCTGATTTGTCACCATGTCACCATCGTATCGTTTATCTATCCCATCCTAGCTTCCTGCCACAGCCCTTTCTCTCCTATCTCATCATTAGTCACCTGTAGAGCCCCCCTCCCCCCAGCCAAACCAGCAAGACCACAATAGCCCCCTCCTCACCTACATCCCTCCTCCTGTCTCCCAGGCGCCCCACCCTGCCTCCTCCAGTGACTCCACCTCATTTGAAATTGAGTTTAGAGGTCTACCAGTATCAGGTTCATGGTAAAGGAGAAGGGGGGTCACTGTAATTTTGTGATTCTTATGATAGGTGCGGGATTGCAGATAATGATATAATGGCTTACATGCTGGCCGTCGATAAATGTTTTATGGTTCGTGATATTAGCCGAAAGTCAAACATACGAAACCTGTGTGTTTCATGTGAATAATATGCGAATAGGTATAGTGTGAAATTATTTTAAAATTTTTACAAAACGTTATTTTCAGTATACTGTATAACTGCTCACAGCATCAATGATCACCGCGTCCAGTTCATCCTAGCAACCGAACGAAACATGTTGAAGTTTCATACCTATCAGTGTTACCAGATGGGGAGAGCATTACACCCCCTCGCTGGTAGACGGGGTGTTTCTATTTGATATGTCCGCAACTGTACCTAATTTGGTTGGGAAATACTCAACAGTCCTTTAAATTTAGTAATTATTTCAAAAAATAAAAAAAAAATGCTGCCTAGAAAAAAAATACATGCAGATGTAAGGAGGTGAAGAAAGAGGTGAAGTTACAAAAAGAAATCGCTTCATACGTGTTATCAGCTTGAATTAAAGATGTTTAAAGCATAGAGTTTTTTGATGGATGGGTCATCGGAGGAAGTAAAATTTGTTAGGAAATTGTTTTATCTGCATATCAAGGGCTTTAAAATGGCATATTTAATGTCCTGATCAAATGTAAAAAAAAAAAAAAATCAGCTTTTGCGTAAAACAAAAGGTAGAGTTAGACAATAAGTAATTTCCGTGGGCAACATAATTCTGAACCGTGATAAATAGCATTGAAAAACTGAGAAAGTATTGACAAAAAAATAATTCGATAAAGTAAAAACATCATCGCAATCATGAAATATGAAACTGACAAACATTTATAATCTGGTTCTGCAAATGAGCATATTCTCGTAAATGACAACAAAAAAAGCAGTTTGCATGAGCATCGAATTAACATGTGACCTTGAAATTGCTTGTATTTTTACCTGAACAATTAGGGTCCATGAAGTAACTCATTGAACGCAGGATTAAAAATAGTGGTATGACCTTACTCTGAATGAAAACACTTGCATTAGGAGAAATTAAAAACAATTGTATTCGAAGAATGCAACATATTTTTAATTGCTTCGACAAATTTATCTAAGACCGTCAAACACAAAATGTTGTAATTCAAAGTCAGAAAATTAGAGAATGAGAAAAATGCTCCGAAAGAAAGAAAATCGATATAAAGAGAGGTTAAGTAAAAAAAAAAAATTGATACGTGACGCCAGCTGTAGTTATTGCAAAATAAGTAGTTTAACGAGGGTGTCGTTCGAAAAAAATGAAAATATTTGCCTAGCATTTTGTTTTTATCTGTATGTCTGCTGACTTAGAATGGCACACTAATTTGAAATGAAGAATTCGAAAAGAAAAAAACTTCATAATTCTGAGATATGAATTTGATAAGCATTTAGAATGTGATTGTTCAATTCAGACAACACCAGGAAAAAAAAAGTACCTTGCATGAGCATTGACATGAACTATTGTAAATGTCATCTTGAAGTGGTTTGGAAATTATCTAAGCAATCAGGGTCTTTTAAGGGACTTTCCATTAAATGTAGTCACGCGTACTAATTTCTGCTCAGGGGTTACCCCTTCCTTCCCCCCTCTACCCTGGACAGAGGGAAGGGGGGAATCGCGAACAAGTCTACCCCGCCACCCTCGCCTCCAGCTGCCAGTTACTGATTAGATGCAAATTTTCTCATGTCCTGTAAACATGACTAAACTGTCGTCGCACACGCTTTCAACGGCCAAGATTTGGACTATATTTTTAGAATAAATTATTACCGTATTGAACTGCATTCTCAAATTGAAAATATTCACCATCATTGTAATCCAGTGTCGTCCGCTGCACAATTCTGGGTTCCAGTGCTTACCTTTTCACTTCCCCCAGTTGTCTCTCTCTCTCTCTCTCTCTCTGAATTTACTTTTCCCACTTTAAATTTATATAACTTTCTCTTTGCTTCTCTTGCCCTCTCCCCCTTCTCTCTCGTTCTTTGTTTTAAGTCTTCCCCGCCTCTCACCCCTCCCCTCCCCCCACCTTAGGCCTGATCAGCAGTCAGTTATACCGTCACCGCTCCTTCGTATATCGTGTGCAGCGGCAACATTTATCACACACACTTAGGTCAGATGTATGGAAAGCTAATTATATATATATATATATATATATATATATATATATATATATATATATATATATATATATATATATATATATATATATATATATATATATATATATATATATATATATATATATATATATATATATATATATACATTATCTGATTCTAATTTATCCAACTGCTTATACCTTTCATTTTTTTTTTCGAATATTATTTTTCGCGCTGATTTTACTTCCGGTAGTATACCATGATCTAACACGGTTTTAAAATGTGCAGAAATTCCTTTATTTTCTTCGAGGATTTTTTTTTTACACGGATATATGGAAATCCTGTCTAACTCATAATTTTACATTTTTATCGACCAACCCGTTATTAAACGACGTTTATATCAAATCCGGTCATTTCATATGGATAGAGTTTTTTATATTCTACCTCACCTCTCCATATAGCAGCATATTCTTTTATTTTTCCTAGATCACAGTTTCAACCCTCCAATTTCTTTTTTGAAGATAAAAAGAACAATTATGAGTAATTTCCCATAATTTGAGAAGACATGCGCAAAGTTGCATTTTTAAATTCTAATATAAAAATGCGAGTTCCTACGCTTTTTTCCTGTATAATTGTTTTCAATTAGCCCTAAGGTAGCTGCTTTCTTTATTAGCAAGTTCAGACTTGGAACTACATTTGTTGCATGAAGTAACGGTTATATTTAATTTAAAAAAAATATCATTTAATATTCTCTGTTAAGGTAAATGTCCAATCTCACAACATAGTTCTTGTCAGTGCAATTTGTTTGTATCTGTAATGCACAAAAAATAATAAAATTAAGCCAATTTCTAAATGTGTATCTCCTTCATATCTCGGTATTGCAATGAGGTTTTTACTTCCTCGAATTTTTCACTGTCAAGACCTCAATTTTCATTATTATCTAAGTATTGGAGTGACGTTTTTACTTCCTCGAATTTGTCACTGTCGACATCAATTTTCAGTATTCATTTTTGCTCAAGGAACAACATCTAATAGTCTATCACGATCCTTTATAATGTACAAAAAAAAAAAAAAAAAGCACTACGATTTTAGGACCATAGTCATATTAATGAACAAAACAGTTTCTAACTAAACAATTTTGACTTTTCTTGCCTATAATCAAACGAAAGCTATTATTCAATAAACACCTATCTAGCTCATTTCACTCGTGTATCGATTTTTTTCCATATACTGCTTCACCTCAACTTATTACAGGTCAATTTTTTTTTTCATGTATCATTTGTTTAATCTTTTGTTAGATTTGATAATTTCTTGTTCCCCCAAAATTTATATATTTGTTAAGTTGCATATTTAACGTTTCCGCTCAAAAATACGATTTTTTGAGGTCCTCCAAATTTTATTTAATCCCAAAGCTGTTGCTCTCAATCGTTATAAATTCATGCTTAGCTGGATTTTTAATCCTGGAAGTAACTGCTACAATAAGTGATATTTAACGAAGCCTGTTTTGTAAGATAATCATAATCTCACATGCATTTTTTTGTGTGTATTTCACATGGCATTTACTTCCTTGAGGAACAAAATTTTCTCGTTTTTTTATTTTATTACAAGGCTCAAGTTCCCAATTTAAAGTCCTCGTCGTATTATTAGGAAAAAATCCTTCGACTTTATTGGTTTTGAAACCCTCTTTCATTATGTTGTTAAAGTCCCGTGGACGTCTCAGACTTTTTCGTCCTTTTGAATCTGAAGCTAGTTTTGGCCATATGAATGAATCATACTAGTTTCGCGCTCACATGATAAGTGCATTGTTTTAATAGCTATTGTGTTTCTGGAATTTAAAAAAAAAAACTTTTCGATGATCTGAATAATGAAAAACTACTAAGCATAAAGGGTTTATTGGTGCATGTAAGAGACCAAAACCAGGTGTTGAACTTTATAAACAAGATGAGAGCCTCCAGGGTTAACTGGCGCTGTGTTGGAGTCCACGATGTCCATCCCTACCATCTGCCTCAAAGGTAGAGTAACAAACCATTTTAAAGGATTCTAGACGATTAATAGGTACAGTCGCCAAACTTTCCACCTGGACCACCTAGCCGCGAGAGGTGGGTAACGGGTGCTGGCAAGTGTATCTGTTCGTGTGTACAGACGTCGGAATAAGTTCGTTTAATTTTCCGTGTTTGTAACACTACTCAGAGGAGATCTACCCCCTCCTCCTCCCATATAGTCCCACACTCCAACCCAACCATCCCCACTTTTCTCTGGTACCCCATAACCTCCATCACGTACCATCCATACTCTCGCTCACAACCAGCTAGGGGTTTCTGTACTTCAAGCACCTCTTGAATGGGTCTTTCAAAGCTAGTTGATGTCGCCACCATCGGTACAAACACATTTCCGCGCTGTTTAATAAGTAAATTTTTTTTTGTTAAATATCTACACTGTTGGGTGAAACAGTGAATCCTAGTAATGTCATACACTGTAATATAAATAATACAAATAGACCACATATTTAATGTAGCGTGAATTGTTTATATTTATCATAAACGGAAATTAGAATATCAATGATGGTATATGATGGCAACCCCCCCCCATTTCAGTGGCTATATTATTTTATTTCGCTACATTTAGTGCAAGAGGTTCTTAATACATAGTCTGTTCAGACTAAATTACGCCTAGTGGGTAACTTGACTCATGCAGTCTCTGTGTGGGCAGAAATTTAAAGTTGAGTAAATTCTGGGACTCAACATTTTGCTGACTCCCTTCATCCATGCACACCAGAAGACCCTTGCTGCCACGGTTTTGGAAGGCCGTGGTGTTGACCCCTCAGACCCTACAAAGGAATCTACCCTAATAAGACAACACGTAGCCTAGTCTAAATTGTATAATTTTAAGCATTAGTCCCCGGGCGTTTTTCAAAAGTTTCTCGCAAAAAAAATAAATAAATAAATAAACACTGGACTCTCCTGTGCATATGCGTGAAGGGAGTGAGCAAAATGTAGATTCTCAATATTTACTCAGCATTAAATTTCTGCCCATATCGAGACTGAATGAGCCAAGATATATAGTAGGCTTAATTTCCAGTCTGAACAAACTATGTATTAAGAACCTATCCTGCACAAAATAAAGAAAAATTTAAATAACATAGGACCATCATATTCCAACAATATTTTAATTGCCGTTTGTGATAAACATATACAATTCACGCTTCGGTATATATACGAGTTATATTTGTATTATTTATATCACTGAATATAACATTAATATGATTCACAGTGTCCCGCAACAGTGTAGATATTTATTACAGAAAAAAAAGCTTTTTAAACAGGACCACAGGGATACAAAGATACTAAGTTTTCAGAAACACCCCATTACGTGTAATCCGAGCAACCAATAAAGAAATAGAACAATATATATCATAAACCAAGTTTGGAAAAGGTTTACCACACTGTGTGTGTATGTGTGTGTGTAAGAGAGAGTGAGAGAGAGAGAGAGAGACTAAATCTGCTATTAAATGTTGCAGTACTAGGCACCTATTTTACACACATACACACACACATACACACACACACGCACAATGAGAGAGACAGTGGAAGAATAAATCTGTTGTGATTAAATGTTGCGGTAGTAGACATCTCATTTACACACACACACACACACACACACACACACACACATACACACACATAAACACACACACACACACACACACACACACACACACACACACACACACACACACACACACACACACACACACACACACACACACACACACACACACACACACACACACACACACACACACACACACACACACACAATGAGAGAGAGAGAGAGAGAGAGAGAGAGAGAGAGAGAGAGAGTGTGTGTGTGTGTGTGTGTGTGTTGCGGTAGTAGACACCTCAATTACACGCACACACGTACACAGAGTGAGAGAGAGGTGTTACAAGGAAAATTAGGATCTTCATAACTATGCATCGCGTACCGTGGAGGCACATCTTGTTAAATGTTCTCATTTAAAGCGTCCAACCATGGTTGTGTGCCTAATCCGAGTTAAGAGTAAGCAATTTTGAATGAAATGATTGTGAAACCTATTCAGATTTTAAACACTTTAATGAGCTGATCATAGTCTACGAGTTTCTACTAAAAAAGTCCCACAGCCCTCAGGCGAACATAATCCCTTAGTCTCCAGAACTCTTTTTTAAGTCGACGTATGTCTTTTTCAAGCAACCAAAATTCCACAGCAACTCAGGAAGTGGCCGTATTAAGGAGATATAGACTGTGAGAACAATTTATTCCCAGAGTGAGAGAGAGAGAGAGAGAGAGAGAGAGAGAGAGAGAGAGAGAGAGAGAGAGAGAGAGAGACTTGGAATGGTAAGAACAATCAGGAGAAATACTGATAAGAAAAGTGAGAGAAGAAACTGAAGCTGAGACGAGGAAAACACGCAGGTGAAAAAATGGAACAATATTATAGATATGACACAGGGAGGGAAACAAACTCACATACACTCAAACACACACACACACACACACACACACACACACACACACACACACACACACACACACACACACACACACACACACACACACACACACACACACACACACACACACGCACACACACACACACACATACACGCACACACACACACACACAGAAACACAAATACACATACACACACACACACACGCAATCACAGACACGCAAACACAAACACACGCAAACACACACATTCACACACATACACAAAAACACATATACACACACACATATACACGCGCGAGAGCAGACCCGCCCACACACATACGCGCACTCTAACTCAAACACACACACGCAAACATGCACGAAAACACGCAAGCAAGCAGACAAGCAAACACGCACACACGCACACACACACACAAACACCCACGGAAATACACGTAAACACGCACACACGCAAAAAGAAACACACACACACACACACACACACACACACACACACACACACACACACACACACACAAGAAGACACACATGTCATGAAAGACTTTGTAGTTACTTTGTGGTTACTTGTAGTGGAGTTTTATATATATTAGACTTGTGGGCGAGCGGTTGTTATATTTGAGTAGCTTGTAAGTAGATAATCTTTCCCATTTGTCATGTAGTGACAGGAGAGGTAAAGAACAGTATGGGACTATTTTTATTTGTCTTGGAAATATTAACAAGTCTCACACACAGCGGAGTATAAAGTAGAGTCCCGCTAGCTATCTCTGTCTCGCTCTCTGTCTCTCAAGTTGCTAAGCCCTTCTCCCTGCGACCTGTCTGTCCTATGGCCTGTCTCCTTCTGAGCTCTCTTTCCTAAATTCTGGTGTAGCAGGGGTTGTGTCACGTGTGTTCCTTGTGAGTGGAAAGTTCTAGAAGCCTGTGTGTGAGTATGTGTGTATGTGTGTGTATGGTCACTAGGCGCTGTCGTGTGCCTATAAAGCATTCCTTGAGTTAAGAGTGTGTAAGCATGTTTAGCATTGCTCGATTCTCGCAGACACAATACCTTCTCATCATCTGACTCCCTGCTTCTATCTCTCTATCTAATTATCTATCTATTATGATTTATAATTGTAATATGGAGTCCTAACACACATACACAAACAAAGAATCATACGCCCGCAAACACACACACACACACACACACACACACACACACACACACACACACACACACACACACACACACACACACACACACACACACACACACACACATGTAAACAAAAGAAAACACGCAAACATACACAAACATCGAATCTCTGTCAGGGCTTCCACTTTTGCTAATGAGGATCAAATGCAAGAATTACAAGTTAATGAGTGTGGTGTGACACTTGATTGAGAAGGTGTAAGGTGATTACACCCAATGGCTTGAGCTAAAAAGGTAGAATAATAATTAAAAACAGTTGTCAATAAGGACAAGTGGCCCCGACAGATGGCCTAGTCTCAGGTAATGACAATATGTGTTGATGTAAAACGCGATATGGTGGGATACCGTAAGAGTTGTAAAAGTATAGTGAAGGTAATGGTGTAAAATGTCTGAGTAGACAGGGTCGATTCATCAACATTTTTAGGAAAATTAGCTGATGTTTTGTTCGAATATATGCATCTCTGATATTCATGATTACTTATTCTATGCAAACTTGGCTAACATGGGAATTTTTTCTTTTTTTTTTTCTTTTATGCCAGTTGTCTTATACGAACATTTAAAATTAGTCATTGCTCAGAAAGGAGAACGTTACGGTAGTGTATTTAACGTAATGCTGAACATAGACAAGTATATGAATGTCTTGATGAATCGAGGGGAAGATGTTGCTGTAGTAGCAAAATAATGTTAGAAATTGTTTCTACACAGCCACATGTTATCTCGGGTTTTATTACAACGATACTACAACTCTTACCTTCAGCTAAGGAAGCGATGTTTTGAGTTTGCCTGGCTAGTCAGGGTTCGTCATCACGTAGTCCCGACTCGGTTTCTCTAACTGCCCACAACCAGCTCTGTCCACAACCCATTCCCCCTCAATACTCCCGGTATACTATGTGTTTAGGAATTGGGCGAGAGTTTACCACAAACTTTTATTTAAGATAACCAATCACACCATATATTTCATATAACAAACGTCAGATAATCGTAATATAATTCTATGTAGAGGGAAGGTTACAGTACTGCCGTGATGATTCACCTGACCCAACCCCACCCCCCCTATCCTCCAACAAGCCAACCACCCCCTTAATCACTGGTCTCCTCACTCCCACCTCCCACATCGGTGGCCCCTGTCTGGTGTGATCTTTACCGGGAGCTTCGGGTTCATGCGTCACGATTTCATGGTTCAGACTGAGGACGCAGAGACGTCAACACATTTGTAACCCATTAGGCATTCGGCATATCGGCTGAATCGACAAAAGAGAGATATCATGAAAAACGTGGCTTAGCTGGGCCGAGTACCTCACCATGGGCTACACTTTCTCTTTCTCATACCAAAACCCTATGGTTTTCGTTTCTTTACAGATTACCGTAAAGTGAACAATGTCACTGTCTCAGGCTCCTACCTCCTACCTTTGAAGATATTATAGACAGCATTGGCAATGCGAAATTTATTACTACCAGTGACTTACTGAAAGGTTAATATCAAGTGGGACTCACGGACAGGGCTAACATTATTTCTGCCTTCATAACATCATTTGGTCTCTTTCAATATTTGGTTATGGAGTTAAGCTTTTCTAATTCTCAGGCCACTTACCGGAGAGGAATCAACATCTTTGTCCACAACTTAACCAGGATGTTCGCCTACCTAGATGACGTAGTGGTAGTGTCAGCTGGAAGGAACACTTGCTTAAACTGGAGAGACTCATTCCTTCTGCAAGAAGCTGTGTTCACGATAAACCTGGCCAAATTTGTTTTTGAAAGGGCCTCGCAGACATACTTGGGACATGTCGTGGGTCATGGGAAGGTAAGACCCAAGGACGGAAATATCAAAGTCATCTTGCCCTTCCCCACTCCAAAGAGAAGGAAGGAATTCATGCGCTTCCTGGGGATGTGCGGCTATTACCGCCGGTTCTGCAGTAACTTCGCCAGCATCGCCGCCCCCCTCATAGACCTCACCAGTTCTGCCGTTCCTTACATCTGGACCCAAAGTTGCGACCAGTCTTTCAACCGTCTCAAAGCCTTTCTGGCCTCCAATCCTGTAGACCGCTCACCTGACTACACCCTGCCCTTCCATCTGCAAAACGATGCCATCTGTGTTGAAGGACCACCTCTGATGTCCACCCTGTGACCTACTACGCAAAGTTGAAAAAACACCAAACCAACTACTCGACCATCGAAAAAGAGGCTCTGGCTCTGATCATGACAAGAAGTTTGTGTTACCTCCACCAATGCCCAAAACTCACAGTCTTTACAGATCACAACCCCCTGACCATCCAAACCAACATGACCTCGAACAAGCGGATCCTACGCTGGGCTCTCCTTGTCCATCCCTATAATCTGCAATTCCGTCATGTAAAAGGGGGTGGACAACCGAATTGCAGACTGACTACCCCGGGCTCCAATAGAAAAAGGACAACCACGCTTATCACTTCCTTCGTGTCCTTACTATGGGGTTCTTTGAGGGGGAAGGAGTGTTAAAACCCAACTCACTACATCACCATATATGGACAGTGTTACGACCTAGTTACTGGGCTACGCCATCATATTATTAATGTTGGCTGGCATTAAAGCTCTACATGAATCACAAAAACCCTACCAGGCTTACTAATTAACGCCTTAGGCCATACAGTACAAGAAAAATGGTAACAACACTTATTCTCAAATTATACAGGAGCTAGATGGCTGGAGACCTCGTGAACACTCACAAAAATAATAATACACTATACAGGGGAGGACAGAGATGTGAACAAAATGAGGAGTAGATCTGTGGCGATTAATGCAGAGACTGAGCTCATTATATAGGGGCCGGCAGAGTTTGATAACTTGTAAGAAGGACGCGCAAATGAAGCCATAGGTGACAAAGAGTTGACAATCATGCTCTGAACAACAGAAAGAACGACTTACTCTACTATAAGGGGGAGAAGGGGAGAGTGAGGTAGAACACGCAAGCCTGGTCACTATGGAAGCCACGAGGCGAATCGTGTTCAAACAAGCAGCATACTGTACGTTAGAATTATGCAAAGGATGATGAAATCATAGGCTATGTAACACTATGTATTAAAAACCTAACTTGCATTAAATGTAGCAAACATTAAATAATATAGGACCATCATATTCCATCAATGATATTTTAATTTCCGTTTGTGATAAATATAAACAGTTCACGCTTCGTTAGATATAAGTGTCCTATTTGTATTATTTATATAACTGAAAATGACTTTACCATGAGTCAGTTTCATACAAGTGTAGATATTTAACAAAGAAAAAAATGCTTTTTAAACAGCGCGGGGATTGTGGCTGTCCCAATGGTAGTGACATCTACCGGGATAGTAGGCTTTTCAGAAGCACCCGAGCAACTAATAAAGAAATATTACAGTATATATCATAAACAAAGTTAGGAAAAGGTTTACAATACTGTGTGTGTGTGTGTGTGTGAGAGAGAGAGAGAGAGAGAGAGAGAGAGAGAGAGAGAGAGAGAGAGAGAGAGAGAATAAATTTGCTGTTATTAAATGTTGCAGTAGTAGACACCTCTTTTACACACACACACACACACACACACACACACACACACACACACACAGAATAAATGTTGTCATTAAATGTTGCGGTAGTAGACACCTCTTCAAAACACACACACACACACACACACACACACACACACACACACACACACACACACACACACACACACACACACACACACACACACACACACACACACACACACACACACACACACACACACACACACACACACACACACACACACACACACACACACACACACACACACACACACACAGGGAGTTAATCGAGGCAGACGTGCGACATCGGCGCTCCGTACCGAGCCAACATGGCCAGTGGCATTATCTAAATTAATATCTTTGTATGAGTCAAGCTCTGTACCACGTTAGACTAAATGATTTTTCATTATCAAAAGAAAAAAAATAATTTTAAATAGGACTTGTTAAAACAAAAAAGAGAACCAAGACGAAAGAATGCGCTGTCAGCAGAGGTTTGTTTAGACGACAACAGCACGGAGAATGTAAGTACATACTCTGTACTTTTAGTATTGCAAAATGGATACAAATTTGGAAAAGAAAAGGGATAAAGATAGAAAGCAAAATGATGATTTCTACCAAGAACTGGTTGAAGTGGAGACTCACAATAGATTGGTTGAACGTGTACACAAACTAGAAATGGCTTTCAAAAATGAAATTGATGAAATAAAGAAGTAGATGCACTTGCAAAAGGAAGAAATAGAAAAAATAGGAAGGCCAACAAGAAAGACACAACCATCAGTGAAGTTACAGTGGAATTAAGTACACTTAGGAAGAAAATGAGTGAAATGGCAAGTACAGTAGTCAATCACGAGAGTGTTATGGAAGAGTTCAAAAATGACACAGAGACAAGTAGGCAAGTAAGCAGTCTTATAGACCAGATCAGTGATATTGAGGAGAAGATAACACAGGTGAATGAAGCTGTGCAAAGCTATAAAAACGATGTGGAAACCACGTATGCTGAAATGGTGAAAGTAAAGAAAGACTTAGAAACAAGGGTGGAGGAAAAAAAGCATTAAAAAGGAAGTGAAAAGAATAATTCAAAACAATCCAAAGTTAGTCAGAGATTCAGTAGATATAAACAAATCTATAGTAATCACTGGTATAGAAGAGGAAAAAGTAAAAAACAAGATCACAAGAGACAAAAAGATGGCAAATGTAATGAGCTTACTGAAAGAAGTATCAGAGGAAATCTGTAGTAAAGACAGAGGAAAACAAAAGGTTAGGGAAATACGAGAAAAGCAAGACAAGACCTCTAAAGGTGACTTTCCAGTGTGTAAACACTGTGGAAGATACTAAAAAATGCAAAGAATCTTATGGAAAAAGAGTTCAAATATGTATGGATAAAAAGATGCCTAACACAAGAGGAACTGGAATTACTGAAAGAGAAAAGGGAGGAAGCAAAAGCAAAAAATGAGGGAAGATCAGAAGAGGATAATTTTTTTTTTTTTTTTACAAAGAAATAGGATATCGGATACGAAAGTGGTACACAAACAGGATGGAATAAAAAGGAGGAAGGTAGTAAAACCATGTCATGGCAAGTATATAAACAAGATGATAAAGTTGATGTACTCAAATGTGGATGGAATGGTATCTAAATTACTAGAGATGAATGATTGTCAGAGAAAATGAACCACAAATAATATGCCTAAAACAAAATTAACACCAAGGATATCCAATGACATACTAAACTTAGAGGAATACAATATATGGAGAAGACAGAAATAAAAAAAAAAGGAGGAATTATATTAACTAAGAAAAATCTAAGTCAAGCAAATAAAACTAGATATACCAACACAAGAAGAACTAATTGCAGTAGAGATCAACACATCTGAAGGGAAAGTAATTGTAGCCAATTTGTACATGCCACCCAGATCAAACACATGGGAAAAAGATGAATATGAGGACCTGGCAGAGGGTACAATTCAGAGTTTAAGATCATTACTACATAAAATGGAAGAGAAATCGGAAAGAATTATGCTAACTGGAGATTTCAATACAAATATGAATTGGAATACTCTAGATATAATTAGCCAAAAAAGCTGTTGGGACCAAAAGCTCCTGGATCTCGTGCATGTGAGGGAAACCACCAGAAAGAGGACGATGTACCTTCAGTGCTAGATCTAATATTTACTAGGCAAGAAAATGATATTGACAATTTAATATATCACCCTCCACTCGGCAAAAGCGATCATGCATTACTAAATTATAACTTCAGGATAGCATATGGCATAGTTAACAGCAATGACAGTTACAAAAAGAGCCTAAACAATAAAAAGGGAAATTATCAAGAACTAAAGAAGTATTTCTTAGAAGCTGATTGGGAATATGAGCTTAGAGGACAAGATTTAATTGCTGTATACAAAAAATTCTGTGAATTTTATGAAATAGGAGTCCGGAAGTACATCCCACAGGACAAAGAAGCAGATAAGAAAATAAGGAAATGGTTCAATACAGAATGTAACAAATCAAAAGAAAGAAGAGATTTGTTGTGGAATAGATACAGAAGACACAATATTGAAAGGGCGTATAATAAATACAAACAGGCAAGAAACGATTATACAAGAATAAGGAGGGAAGCCCAAGAACAGTTTGAGGAGGATATAATAAATAAAAGTAGTGATCAACCAAAGCTGTTTTACATCTACATCAGAAGCAAAACCAAAGTAAATAATATAATACAATCCATTACGGACGAGGGAATCACTTATACACAAGAGAAAGATATTTGTGAAGCATTAAATAAGAATTTCCAATTAGTTTTTACAGAAGAAAAAATTTTTGAGGGATTGTGTAACATGCATGTCCACACATACTACCAGATATACAAATAGCAGAAAAAGTAATACAGGAGTTAAGTAGATTAGATAGAGGAAGAGCAAGTGGTCCCGATGAAATTTCATGTTAGGTACTACGAGAATGTGCATAGGAGTTAAGTAAACCATTATTTTTAATTTTCAAGAAATCCTTGAGTCAAGGTAAAAAGCTAATATTGTCTCCTTATTCAAGGAAGGAAATAGACAAAATCCACTCAGCTACCGACCAGTATCACTGACCAGTGTTGTAAGCAAGGTATTAGAAAAGCTTGTAAGAAAAGCTTGGGTAAATCATCTAGAAGAACACAGTATTATAACAGAAAGACAGTTTGGTTTCATAATAGGAAAATCATGTGTTACTAATCTGTTGAGCTACTATGACAGTAACAAACACAATACAGGATTTCAAGAAAGCTTTTGACAGTTCCACACCAAAGACTTTTATCGAAACTGTACAATCAAGGAGGAATTCGAGGCAAACTGTTTTGTTGGATGCAAGACTTTCTCATAAAAAGTGAAATGAGAACAGTACTAAGAGGAAACTAATCATGGAAAGAAGTGACTAATGGAGTACCACAGGGTTCAGGGCTGGAACCCATCATGTTTTTAGTGTATATAAATGATATATACAGTAACACTGGAAATGAGAGCTATCTGAATATGTTTGCAGATGATGCAAAAATACAAAGGAGAATTACTAACACAAACTCCTGTAAAGAGCTACAAGAATTAAATAAACTTCATGAATGAAGTAGTAGATGGCAAATGGAATTCAATGTGGACAAGTGTCATGTAATCGTTTGGTAAAAGTGGAAAAAGACCTGATTGGGATTATAAGTTAGGAAAAAAAACCCTATACACATCAGAAAGAGAGAAAGACCTAGGTGTGATTATCAATAACATACTATCTCCGGCTGACCACATCAGCGAGAAGGTAAGGAACATGTATACACTGCTTGCAAATATGAGAATAGCATTCACATACATAAATGAAGACATGCTAAGAAGGATAATAACATCATTCATTAGACCAACCCTGGAATATGCATCAGTAGTCTGGAGTCCTCATCTCAAAAAACACATAGACAAGATTGAAAAAGCTCAAAGGGCCGCTACAAGATGGATACCAAGCTTAAGGGACCTAAGCTACGAAGAAAAACTAAATAAACTGAATCTACCAACACTACAGGAGAGAAGGAAAAGAGGTGACATAATGCTATATAAGTGCATATCAGGGAAGGAGAAAATAGACATAAATGATTACTTAACATATGGAGAAGCATCAGCAAGAAGACACTGCAAAAAACTGCATAAGAAGAGGTGATAAAGACGTAAGGAAATTCAGGTTCCCAAACAGAGCAATTGATCAATGGAATGCACTACCGAATGAAATAGTGTGTGCCAAAACAATTCACAAACTTAAGGATATGTACGATAAATATGGTTTAAGACACGGGACAGTACGAGCTTGACTCATTCCTGTAAAGATACAATTAGGTAAGAACACACACACACACACACACACACACACACACACACAATAAATCTGCTGTTATTAAATGTTGCAGTAGTAGACACCTCTTTTACACAGACACATACATACACACACACACACACACACACGCATGCAAACACACACACGTCAACACACACACACACGGAAACACACACAGACACACACACAGACGCGCACATACACGTGCGCGCGCAGACACGCGCACACATACACGCACACTCACTCAAAAACACACAGACACAAATACTCACGCAAACATGCACGAAAACACGGAAAGACACAGACAGACACGGACACACACACACACACACACACACACACACACACACACACACACACACACACACACACACACACACACACACACACACACACACACACACACACACACACACACACACACACACACACACACACACACACACACACACACACACACACACACACACACACACACACACACACACACACACACACACACACACACACACACACGTAAACACACACACACACACACACACACACACACACACACACACACACACACACACACACACACACACACACACACACACACACACACACACACACACACACACACACACACACACACACACACGCGTAAACACACACACACACACACACACACACACACACACGAAATAATACACCAACTCAAACATCGGATTACTGTCAGGGCTGCCACTGTTGCTAATTAGGACAAAGGCAAGAATTACAGGTAAATGAGTTTGGTGTGACACGAGATTTTGAAGGTGTAAGGTGATTACAGCTGATGGCTTGAACTAAAAAGGTAGAATTATAATAAAAGTTGTCAATAAAGACAAGTGGCCCCGACAGATGGCCTAGTGTAAGATAATGACAATGTCGGTGTTGATGTAAAACGCGATATGGTGGGGTAGCATAAGAGTGGTAATAGTGTAGTAAGGGTGGTGGTGTAATATGTCTGAGAAGGCAGGGGCAAGATTCATCAACATTTGTAGGAAAATTAGCTGATGTTTTGTTCGTAAACATGAATCTCTGACATTCATGAAGATTACCTCTACTTATTGTATACAAATTTGGCTAACATGGGATGAGTCGTGTTTTTCGTCCTTTATGCCACAGATGTCTTGTATACAAACATTTTAAATTAGTCATTGCTCAGAAAGGAGAGCATTACGGCAGTATTTTACGTAATGCTGAACATAGACAAGTATACGAATTATGGCTTACCAGCTGAATGTGTTGATGAAAAGAGTGGAAGAGAGATTGCTGTGGTAGCAAAATAATGTTAGAAAATCTATTTCTACACAGCCACATGTTATCTCGGGTTTTATTACAACGATACTACAACTCTAACCTGCAGCTAAGGAAGCGACGTTGTGAGCGTGCCTGTCGAGTCCGGGTTCGTCATCGCGTAGTCCCGACTCGGTTTCTCCAACTGCCCACAGCCAGCTCAAACTGTCCACAACCCAATCCCCCTCAATACTGCCGGTATACTGTGTGTTTAGAAATTCAGCGAGAGTTTAATTCAAACTTTTATTTAAGATAACGAAACAAACCATACATTTCATAAAACAAACGTGTCAGATAATCGTAATATAATTCTTTGTAGAGGCAAGCTTACAGTACTGTCGTGATGATTCACCTGACCCCACCCCTCCCCCTCTCCTCCAACAAGCCAACCTCCCCCTCACTCACTGGTCTCCTCACTCCCACCCCCCACATCGGTGGCCCCTGTCTGGTGTGATCTTTACCGGGTGCTTCGGGTTCATGCGTCACTGTTTCATGTTTCTGAGTGAGGACGGAGAGGCGTCAACACATTTGTCCGTGGGTGTACAACCCATTGTGTAATCGGCATATCGGCTGAATCGACAAAAGAGAGATATCATGAAAAAAGAGGTAGATTTTTTGTTAAAACAGGGCTTAGCTGAGCCGAGTACCTCCCCATGGGCTTCACTCCGCCTTCTCATACCCAAACCCGATAGCTTTCGTTTCTGAGTAGATTACCGTAAAGTGAACAAAGTCACTGTCTCAGGCTCCCACCTCCTACCTTTGAAGTTATTATAGACAGCATCGGTAATGAGAAATTTATTATTACCAGCAACTTACTGAAAGGTTATTACGAAGTGGGGCTCAAGGACAGGGCTAACATTATTTCTGCCTTCATAACACCATTTGGTCTCTTTCAATATTTGGCTATGGAGTATGGCTTTTCTAATGCTCCAGACACGTTCCAGAGAGCAATCAACATCCTGGTCCAAAACTAAACCAGGACGTTCGCCTACCTGGATGACCTAGTGGTGGTGTCAGCTGGGAGGAACATTTTGTTAGACTGGATAGACTCTTATCCTTTCTGCAAGAGGCTGGGTTCACCATAAAACTGGCCAAATCTGGTTTTGAAAGGGTCTCTCTGACATACTTGGGACACGTCGTGGGTCATGGGAAGGTGAGACATAAGGACGCAAATGAGTCATCTTGTCCTTCCCCACTCCAAAGACAAGGAAGGAACTCATGCGCTTCCTGGGGATGTGGGGCTACTACCGCCGGTTCTGCAGTAACTTCGCCAGCATCGCCGCCCCCCTCGCAGACCTCACCAGTTCAGCTGTCCCTTACATCTGGACCCGGTGTTGCGACCAGTCTCTCCAACTTCTCAAAGCCTTTCTGGCCTCCAATCCTGTAGTCCGCTCACCTGACTACACTCTGCCCTTCCATCTCCAAATCGATTACAGCGGTGTTGAAGGACCACCACTGATGTCCTCTCCATGGCCTACTATGCAGTGTTGAAAAACACCAACTACTCGACCATCGATAAGGAGGTCCTGGCTCTGATCATGGCAATCAAGAAGTTTGTTACCTCCACCAACGCCCACAAGTCACCATAGTCTTTACAGATCACAACCCCCTCACCATCCAAACCAACAAGACCTCGAGCAAGCGGATCCTCCGCTGGGCTCTCCTTGTTCAGCCCTATAAACTGCAAGTCCGCCGTATAAAATGGGGTGGACAACCGAATAGGGGGAGGGTGTGTTACAACCCAACTCACTACAACACCATCTATGGACGGTGTTACGACCTAGTTACTGGGCTACGCCATCTAGGGGCTGGTACCGTGCCCATCCCCATCCACAACAGGAGTTTCTTCTTATATCGACTCTGAGTCTCCCCTCCAGTTTCTAGTCCCTCTGTTACTCCTCCCTAACCGAGGTATTCTCATAGTCGCCGGACCTGGGAGAGTATCCCGAAAACCTGCGGCACAGTGACTATCACCCATTCTACATTGTGCACCACTCGTCAGGCACCTCAGCTCCACAATTATTCTACCCCTATAACCTCCTCCCTCCACTAGCTTCAGAGATCTATTTTATGTTGTTTTACATGTATAGGTTGACTATAGTGCATACACATAGGTTGTGTTAAGGGATTTATGTATAGGTAAGATTGTGGTCGAAGGTGTATTATACAGGGTGACACCAAAAACCCTCCCAAATTTCAAAGGTAAATGAGAAAGAAAATGGTTAATCAGAAAATTATTGGCGCACCAGAAACTTCATTCAATACAGTTTTTCTTCATCATGGTGGCCGTCATTGTCCACACATGTTAAGAGGCTATTTTTGATGGCTGCCATGGCTCGATGGGGGAGGCGTGGCTCAATCGGTAGAGAGGTGGCCTGCCGTTCTAACGGACCCAGGTTCAAATCCCCGCTGGAGCAGGGAACAGTTTAAGGATTTGAATTTCATTAAATCAGGCTTTACTGATCTTCCAGAAGACCCGCCATGTCGTAAAAATACGCCGCTAATATCAATACACAAGTCCTGTATGAGACAGCCCTAGCATGTATTCAATATGGACGGTGGGTATTAGCGCCGAAATGGTGACATGTAGAGGTATATGGTATGTAGGAGGATAGCAGGCTGTGAAGCTTATGCCCAGAGTCGGACACGCACCAAAAAAAAAAAAAGTCGAGTGGAACAGCGGCTATCTCCTGCTGAATAGCAACCTTAAAGGCTTCAAGAGTTTGGGGTCGAAAAGTATATATTCGTGATTTAAGGTAGCCCATAGAAAAAAATCACAAGGAGCGAGGTCATTGGAACTGGCTGGCCACCCAACATCTCCACGCAACGAGGTCACTTAATCCTGAAACATTTACTTCAGCACTTGCAATGATCTTCGACTTGTGTTCTGAAACCACATATCGAATTCTTCAAGCTCAAGGTGCTCGATTTGTGGCCTTAGAAAGTTCTCGAGCATTTCAATGTAACGGTCAGGAGTAACGGTAACTTACGCAACCCTCTTCGAAGAAATAAGGATCCACGATACCGACATAAACAAGAGCACACCACAGTCACTCGATTGGAGTGCAACGGCCTTTCTTGTGGCATACGAGGGTTGTCTTCAGACCAATAGTGAAAATAGTTTGTTTACAGAGCCATTCAAATGAAAATGAGCTTCGTCACTGCACACGAGAATAGCATTTTCCAGAACACGTTGCAGAATGTTCTCGTATAAATCCCTGCGGCTTATCCAGTCTCTCGCATTGAGTTCTTGCACAACCATCACTTTGTATGGATGGAAGTGAAGGTCTTTGTGTCAAATTCTCCTTGTAATTTCCCGGGATATCCCTGCAGCTAAAGCATGCTTCCGCGCAGAACGTCTCGGAGACTGCACAACAGATCGCCTCAATGTTTCAATATTCTCCTAGGTCGACCAGGTGATTTTCTTTTTAAAACTGAGCATGCCCTAAAATTCTCAACCTACTGCAAGATGGCTTTCCGATCTGGAACGTTTTGGTTTCGTGGAATACTGAAACGTCGTCGAAGGACCTTCTGAACGGTGATTACGGAACGGTTCTCTTCAAAGAGCGCACAGTGTGCTTCTGGCTACTGAGGACGATTGCGGTTGGGCTACCAACCCCGCCTCTCCCGCCTCACTACTGCCAGTGCAACAGCCTTTTGAAATATGGCAGGTTTTTTGGGAATTCACCCTGTTTTTAGCTGGATATTTTGTTTAATTTTTGCACTCAGGTTATTAATACAACAGAAAATCACACCCTTTGCCTAGCCTTATAAGTCCTATAGCTCTTGTTTGTTTTATTGTTGCCTGTTGGGATCTGGGTAGACAAAATGTGGACAAAAATAAGTCCCAAGTCGTAACAATAATTTTGGGTGAAAGCCAAAAATATGCTACGTTGACAAATGTACCAAATTTCGTTGGGAAACATAGCCAACTGTCCTTTAAATTTTTAGTAATTATTTCAAAAGATGAAAAAAATGCTGCCAAGAAAAAGAAAAACTTGCAGATGTAAGTAGAGGTGAAGAAAGAGGTGGTGACAAAAAGAAATCCCTTCATATGTGATAGCTTACATTTAAGATGTTTATAGCATAGTTGTTTTTGATGGGTGAAAATTTTAGGAAATTTTTATCTGCATATCTTGGGCTTTAAAATTGCATATTTAGTGTCCTAATAAAATGTAAAAAAAAAAAAAATGCATATAACAATAGGTCGTGGCAGAGAATAAGTAATTTCCGTGGGTAACATCATTCCGAACCATGATAAATAGCATTCAAAAATTTAGAATGTATTGACAAAAAATAATTCGATAAAGTAAAAACATCATTGCAATCTTGATATATGGAAATGACAAGTATTTAGAATCTGGGTGTCTAAATGTGCATATTCTCCTAAATAAAAAAAAAAAAAAGTTTGCATGAGCATCGATATAACTTTTATATGTGACCTTGAAATTGCTTGTGTTCCATGAAGTAACTTTCTCACCGAACGCAATCATTTAAAGGATTAAAAATAGTGGTATGACTACTCTGAAAACACTCGCTTTAGGAGAAATTAAAAACAATTCTATTCGAAGAATTCAATATATTTTTGATTGAAAATAAAAGATATTATGATTCAACTTTATCCAAGACTGTTATAAAAACACAACCAGTTGTATTTAAATATCACAAAATTGGAGTATGAGAAAAATCCTCCGAAGGAAAGAAAAAACGATATAAGGAGAGGTTAAGTAACAGACAAAATCAGTTGACACGTGAAGACAGCTGGATTTAAGGGTATTCATTGAAAAATAAGTAGTTTAACGAGGGTGTCGTCCAAAAAAGTCAAGATATTTGCCTAGGATTTTGTTTTTATCTTTATGTCTACTGATTTAAAATGGCACATTGTATTGATTTAAAATATTTTTTTTAGGGTCATGTAATACAATAAAACACACTTCCATGGGTAAAATGATTTCGTACAGTAATTACTCTACTAAAACAATTAAGGTAATGACAATGAGATAAAAATGAATTCAAAAACAAAAAAGATGATTACAATTCTGAGATATGAAAATGATAAACATTTAGAATGTGATTGTTCGTCAGACTACACACACAACAAAAAAGCACCTTGCATGAGCATGGACATGAACTGTTGTAAATGTCGCCTTGAAATGGTTTGGAAATTACCTAGGCAATGAAGGCCTTTTAAATGAATTTTCATTAAATGTTGACGTTACCTAAGTGATAAAAAATATTGCCGAGTGACATTGGAAACAATTGCTTCAGGAATTATTCAAAACATTTACACAGAGCGATGCCAAAAACGGCCTAAAGAGGTGGTGAAAGAGCTGTATTTGCAGCTTCGACAAATGTACTCTAAATTTCTCGGGAAATAATGTTTTCTAAAATTATGAAAGCATATTGGAGGATAATGATTTCCTCCCCCCAAAAAAAAATTGAAAAGACCTGTTGATATTAGAAGTGAATTAGCATTTTAATTAAAAAATGAATTCGCACGAGAAATGGACTGGATTTAATGGGTTCTGTGCACGATAGGCTTCGCTCGAAAAAAAGAATTTAATAGAATAAATATTCTTATCTGTAAGGATTGGACAGTAAAATATCCTGATCCTTTAATTGAATTGAAAAAATGGAATTTTTGCTCATTATACAGGGTTCGGTTATATCATCAGATTTCCGTATGCAAAGCGTAATAATTTGCTTTTAAAAATATGAGGACTGTTCACCTATGAAAATTAATTTGTGATTCAACATCACTGCAATCCTGAAATATAAATTTTACAAACACCAAGAAATTGCCTCAAGTCGGGAGATGCCTCGTGCATGACATACCCAAAATATGAGCCATGCAAGAGCAATCAGTTGAACTGTTATTAATGTCGCATTGCGATTGTTTAGAGTTATACCCACGCGAAGAAGGCCTATTTGCCTTTTTCATTCTTCGAAGCCTTCATTTCACGGATAAATAGTTCCATGTGTGAATTTGTTGAGTGAAAGCAAAAGCCTACCTCAAAACAATTCTACTGCAGTGAGGCAGCTTAACTTTGGCTGAAAAATCTGACTATGCAACCGACAAATGTTCTCTAAATTTGCCGAGAAAAACACGCAATTTAAGAATTCAGGAAATTATTCAAAAAATGAAGAAATGCAACCGACAAAAAGTAAATAAAAAAGAAAAAAGGCTACATGTAAAAAGAAATTGATTCACACGTTAAATGAATTGCAATTTTCAATGTTCATTGGACAATAAGTTTCGGTTGACCAAGGATTCGTCTACGAAAGTGGAAAATTGAGTTATCTGTATAGCGAGGGGACTTTTAATGCATCCTGAGCCTCTTGGTAAAATTGAAAATGTGGGATTTTGTACACCGTGTAGTATCGTCTTAGATCATGACATTTCCGTGGGTAAAATCACTCTGGAACGCAGTCATAAAATGAAATTCAGGAGGTTCTGATACAGCTAAAAATGAATTCAAGAAAAAAAATATCACTGAAGTACAAAATTGATAAATATTTTAGAAACTCCATCTAGTAAATAGATTTTCTGGGCATTTCAGAAGAAAAAAAAAAGCAGTAGTAACATCGGCATTAACTGTTACAAAAGTAGCATTGACATTGTTTGGATTTTTACTGAATACCTTTTTCTCCAGCCAACGCAGATTTCACTTCGTTTTGTGTGTGTGTGTGTGTGTGTGTGTTTGTGTGTGCCAACTGTGAAATAGTTACTGTTGAAAGTAACCGCTTTACGACTAATTCAAAACAATTCTATAGTAAGAATACAAAAAGAAGAACGATTAATTCTGGGTGAAAATGATGAATATGGATCCTATACAAATGTTCTGTAATATTTTTAAGGAACACACAACCGTCTTTAAATTTAAAAAAAAAACATTTAAAAAGGAAAAATGAGACCTATTAAGAAAAAAAAGACTCCTCGCTAATATGAGAGGTGAAGTATTACTTAAAAAGAAATCGATTCACACGATATCAGCTTGCGCTTAAGGTGTTAACAACCCTCTAATTAGTGTTTGATGACGAGGACGCAGAAAAAATGAAAAATTTATGTAGGAATTTTTTATTTGTCTTGGTAAATAAAAAAGCACAAAAGTATCAGTGGATAAAATTTTTCCGAAACTGAGGTATTAACAATTGTATAGAAATTAATCAGGGAAAGTAAAAACATTAGCAATACTCAGATATGAGAACTTCGACAAAAAAAAAAATAAATAAAATAAAATGCAGCGTGCGTGAGCACTGACGAACTGTTATAAATGTCGCCATATAAGAGTCTCTTCAGTTACTTTTTTCTTCAACGTAGCTAACAATGATAAAAAATTGTGCCACTTGATAAGATTGAATACAACTGCTTTTGCAGTTATACAAAACAATTATTTTGAAGTAGTGCTGAAAACCGACTATATTGAGATGAAAACCCTGAACATACAATCCGACTAGCGTACTCTAAATTTGTTGGGAGACCCAATTGTTTCTACTTATATACTTTACCTACCCGAAAAGAAGGAGGGTTACTCAAGACAGGACGACACATTCCAAATTAACACACAAACATTTTCTAGTACTTAGCATTAAAGGGAGAAGGGACAGATGTTCACCACACCACAGAGCACGAGGGTTAACTGCATAATGCAATCAGCGACATCCGGAACAGGGCCCGTGAGCAGTGCTGTTTACCTCTGCCACATCATAATAGATCCATCCCCTTACCTACACCTAACATTATCAGCTGATCAGATCAAATGCGGGAGAATTTCCCCCCTTGACCATGTCACAATTTTTCGTTCATAAATTGTAAATGGTTTTCATTTTTATACCAGTGTCTCTCAGTAATGTTTTTACATTCTCTGATTCTGATTTATCCTACTGCTTATACGTCTTTTTGTTTTTTTAATATAATTTTTCGCGGTGATTACTTTCGGTAGTATACCATGATCTAACAACGTTTTAAAATGTGCAGAAATTCCTTTATTTTCTTCGAGCGTTTTTTCTATCTCTAGTTACACTGATATATGGTAAATCCTCCCATATTTTTTTTTTCTCGATGAACCCGTTATTTAACGACGTTTATGTCATATTCCGGTCATTTCAAATAGATATTTTTATATGCTACCTCACCTCTCCATATATCAGGATATTTTTTTTTTTGGTCAGTTTAAATATTCCAATTTCTTTTTTGACGATAAAAAGAACAATGAGTAATTTCCGATAATGTTAGAATACATGTGGAAAATGGCATTTTTAAATTCTAATATATAAATACGAGGTTCTAAGCTTTTCTCCGGTATAACTGTTTTATATGCTACCTCACCTCTCCATATATCAGGATTTTTTTTTTTTGGTCAGTTTAAATATTCCAATTTCTTTTTTGACGATAAAAAGAACAATGAGTAATTTCCGATAATGTTAGAATACATGTGGAAAATGGCATTTTTAAATTCTAATATATAAATACGAGGTTCTAAGCTTTTCTCCGGTATAACTGTTTTCAATTAGCCCTAAGGTAGCTGCTTTCTTTATTTGCAAGTTCAGAATTAGAACTATATTTGGAGCATGAAGTAACGGTTATATTTAATTTAAAAAAATATCATTTAATATTCTCTATTAAGGTAAATGTCCAATCCCACGACAAAATATAACAGCTCTTGTCAGTGCAACTTTTTTGTATCTGTCATGCACAAAAAAAAAAATAAAAAAATAAAATGCATGAGCTATTTTCTAAATGTGTATCTACTTCATATCTCTGTATTGCAATGACGTTTTTACTTCCTCGAATTTCTCACTGTCAAGACCTCAATTTTCATTATTCAATTTTGCTTACGGAACAACGTCTTCATAATGTACAAAAAAAAAAAAAAGCTACGATTTTAGAACCATAGCAATATTAAAGAACAAAACAGTTCCTAACTAAACAATTTTCATTTTTCTTGCCTATAATCAAACGAAAGTTATTATTCAATAAACACCTATCCAGCTCATATCACTCGTGAATCGATTTCTTTCTACGTACTACTTCACCTCAACTTATTAGTTTTTTTTTTTTTTTCATGCATCATTTCTTTAATGTTTTTTTTTAATTTAGAAAATTTTGTCCAAAAAATTTTTCATAACATTTGGAGTTGCATATTTAACGTTTCCGCTCAAAAATACGATTTTTTTTTGCGTCCTTCAAAAATTTTTGTTACTCCAATAGCTGTTGCTCTCAATAGTTATAAATTCATGCTTAGCCGGATTTTTAATCCTGGAAGTAACTGCTACAATGAGTGATATTTAACGAAGCCTGTTTTATAAGATAACCATAATCTCACTGCGACGGCTAAAACAATTCATGTCAATGATGCATTTTTTTTGTGTGTGTATTTCACAAGGCATCTGCTTCCTTGAGGAACAATTTTTTTTTTTTTTTTTTTTTTTATTACAAGGCTAAAGTTCCCAATTTAAAGTCCTCGTCATACTATTAGGTAAAAATCCTTTGACTTTTCTCTATTGGTTTTGAAACCCTCTCTCATTATGTTGTTGAAGTCCCTTGGACGTCTCAGACTTTTTCGTCCTTTTGAATCTGAAGCTAGTTTTGGCCATATAAATGAACCATACGAGTTTCGCGCTCACATGATACATGCATTGTTGTAACAGCTATTGTGTTTCTGTAATAAAAAATAACTTTTTTATGGATAATTATGAAAAACTACTTAGCATAAAGGTTGTTATTGGTGCATGTAAGAACCAAACCTGATGCTGACCTTGTTTATAAACAGGATGAGAGCCTACAAGGTTAACTGGTGCTGTGTTGGGGTCGATGATGTCCATCCCTACCATCTGCCTCAAAGGTAAACAGACCACTGTAAGGGATTCTAGACGACTGTTAGGTACAGTCGCCAAACTTTCCACCCGGGCACCATAGCCGCGAGAGGTGGGTAACGGGTGTAAAGACGTCGTGTGTACAGACGTCGGAATGTTTGTTTCCTTTTCCGCGTTTGTAACGCTGCTCGATGGAGAGCTACCCTCTCCTCCTCCCTTCCTCATAGTCCCAAACTCTCACCCAACCCCCCCAATTTTCTCTTGTACTCCATAACCCCACCAGGTACACCTCCGGACAGAAATTCGTGATACACGAGGCCGTGGCTCAATAGGTAGAGAGGTGGCTGCAGTCCTAAGGGTTCAAATCCCGCTGGGGCAGGGAACAGTTTAAGGATTTCAATTTGGACTTTACTGATTTACCAGTAGAACCGCCGGCATGTAAAAATACCCCCGCTAATACCAATACACCAGTCCTGTATGAGACAGCCCTAGCATGTATTCAATATGGACGGTGGGTTTTAGCGCCGAAGTGATGACATGTAGAGGTGTATGGTACGTAGGAGGACTATTGGGCCTTGAAGGCAGGCTGTGAAGCCTATGCCCAGAGTCGGTCACATAAAAAAAATAACCTCCTTACTCCCACCAAAACACTGACCTGTTAGGCGGATGGATCGGATATATGAAGCTTCGTTCACTCTCACGTCTTGCCGCATGTGGTTACTTTCATTTATCTTTCTATTAGGGGTAATGTCAAGTACATAGATCCATCTTCAGTTCAATGAGAAGTGATTATATCGAAGTTTTAGCAGATTTCATTACAATGACCTTAATGAATAGAGTCTGATTTCCAAACAGTTATCCAACGTGTTAGAAGCGATAGACCAAAATCCAAGTAACAGTTAAAAGTTATATGGCCAGATAAGTCCATCTCTTGCCTTGTCATGTGGACAGCCACATAGCACTCACCTACTTATACACCGACCTCACCTGTGCCACCCACCCAGCCCAGCGATCCCTGCTATCCACCCTGCTAACCCACCAATGCCACACACGAAGTTCACCCAACATTGTCACTCGTTTAATCATTCACTTCACCCTGAATCCATCCAGCCACCCAACCCAACCACCCATTTCGATCATCCCGACCACGCAATCGTCTCAGCCACCCTGGCGACCAACGGTGCCCACTCACCTTGGCGACTCACTTTGCCCACACATCCCGACAACCTACCACCCACCCTCACCACTCACAAATTCCACACCCACGAATTCCATCCATCCACACAACCCTCCCACCTCTCCCTGAACACTCCCCACCCACCTCACCCTGCCATCCACCCATTCAGTCCATCCACTCCTCCCGCCGACCCATCGGCCCATCCATCCTCATCCAACCCTATTCACTCCGCCACCACATTCACCCATTTGAACCCGACATCCATCAAACTCATCCAAACCTAACTTACCGACCCCTCTCCGACCACCCACATATCCAGCCACCTACCCACCCAACCCACCAAACACATCCACTCTAACCCAATTACCCCTACAACCCACCCAAAACCACTCCACACACCACATCCCTCCCTCAATCCCACTATTATCACTGTCCACCCACCCTGGCGATGCACCGAACTACCACACCCACCAACTCATCCTCATCAACTCCACTCACCCAACCAAAAGACAGAGAGAGAGAGAGAGAGAGAGAGAGAGAGAGAGGGAGACAAACGCATAAACTGACACCCACACACCCACACACACACATACACACACACACATACACACAGATACATGCACGCATAAACAATGTTCCCCTATTCAAAAAAGGAAAACAATCCACTCAACTATAGACCAGTATCTCTGACCAGTGTTGTATGCAAGGTACTAGAAAAACTAATGAACAATATTTAGGTAAACCAACTGCAACAATACAATATGATAACAGAAGACAATTCAGTTTTAGATAAGGACAATCATGTGTTACAAATCTACTAAGTTACTATGATAGAGTTGCAGAAACAGTACGGAAATGAGAAGGATGGGTGGACGGTATCTATTTTGATATTAAGGAAGCATTTGACAGACTGATACCGAACCAAAGACTTCTATGGAAGCTGTACCATCAAGAAGGAATCCAAGGTAATCTGTTCTGATGGTTGCAGGATTTTCTCAGAAAAGAGAAATGAGAACAGTACTAAAGAGTAATTACTCATTATGGAGGGAAGTGAATAGCAGAGTTCCACAGGGCTCAGTGATGGCACCACTTATGTTTTTAGTATATATTAATGATATAGGCTAGACAGGAACATTTGAATGGGATGATATCTAAATATGTTTGCTGATGATGCAAAAATACAAAGGAGAATTACAGGGTCTTGCATAGAGCTGCAAGAAGAATTAAACAAGCTTCATAAATGGAAAAATAGATGGCAAATGGAAGTCAGTAAGTTTGGTAAAGGTGGAAAAGGACCAGATCGGAATTATAAGGTAGGAAGTTCAACCCTATACACATCAGAAAAAAAGGACCTGTGTGATTATCAATAATAGACTTTTTCTCCAGCAGACCATATAAATGAGAAGGTACGAAACATCCACACACAGCATGCTAATATGAGAATAGCATTCACATATATAAACGAAGGCATGCCGAGAAAGATTATTACCTCATTCATCAGACCAACCCTCGAATTTGCATCAGTGGTCTGGAATCCTCATCTCAAAAAACACATAGATAAGACTGAAAAAGTACAATGAGCTGCTACAAGATGGGTACCAAGCTTTTAGGATCCAAGCTATGAAGAAAGACTAGAAAAACAGAACCTACCATATTACAAGAGAGAAGGAAGAGGAAACATGATGACGTTGTATAAATACATCTCAGGGAAAGAAAAAATAGTGGAGGCATGAGCAAGAAGACACGCGGAAAAAAAAAATGCATAAAGAGAGGTGAGAAAGACGTAAGGAAATCCGGTTTCCCAAATAGGGCAGTTGATCAGTCGAATGCGCTACCGAATGAAATAATGCGTCCCAAAACTGTTCATAAGATTTAAGGATATGTATGATAAAAATGGTTTAATACACGGGACAGTACGAGCTTGAATCCTGTAAAGATACAATTAGGTAAGAACAATTACATAAGAGATATATGGACACACACACACACACACACACACATGCGGAAGGGTGGGAAAGTAGGGAGGGAGGATTTGGGGACGGTAAAGGGGAAGGATAAGATGTGGAAGTGTCTAGTATTGTTCTAGTAGCAGCTTGCACAGTACACTGACTCATATCTCCGAAATATACCCTTTACTGCAGCTATATTATGGATGTATTTCTCTCACGGGACAGATAGTGCACAGGATACACCAAAACAAGGTTTTCATAATTATATACATCTATTTACAGTATTTACAAAATATACGTCACTTCACTGCAAACTCCAGTGTCTCTGGTGATAACTAATAGGAATAATCCAGGGTCTCTGGCAATACTCATTACTCCAGGGTCTCTGGTTCCTTGTACTCAAGACAGGGTGGAACTCACACCTGTTGCTCCTGACTGCCGGCTCGTCTCTCTCATTTTCACGACCAAACACTCCCAAGTCCCCTCGCATTTGGCCCAAGAGTCAGTGCCTCGAACATCTCTATACAAAAAATAATACCTAGAAACAATACAGAAACGCTGAATAATCCTTGATGACTGAATGATACAAACCCTTACAAGATAAACCCATTCTAGAAACCTAAATCACAATGTACCCATAACAAAATAAGCCCATACAGTCCACTAAATATTTACAGCCTTAGTCGTCTGACAATTTCCATTAGGATTCCATGGTATGCCATCCAATTGACAATAATTTTAATGAGCGAATACTTCGGTAAAATTTTAAATATCATAACTATGCTATTTTCAATATTACATGCTGTTTATACTGTTCATTGATTATACAGTCAACCATCAAAAAGTAATTCGTAAGACGTGGGCCCAATCTTCCTCGGGGATAAACAACCACTGAGGATGATTAGTGATTGAAGTTGGGAACTACTCTCTTCCTGTGTGTGTGTGTGTGTTTATGCGTGTTTATGCGTGTGTGTGTGTGTGTGTGTGTGTATTTTCTGTCAGTCTCTCTTTCTCTATGTGTGTGTGTGTGTGTTTATGCGTGTGTATGTGTGTGTTTTGTGTCAGTCTGTGTGTGTGTGTGTGTGTGCTTTGTTTGTCTTAGGGCGAGTCCACACGTGTTCTCGAACATGTAATGCCAACACGGCCGGGAACATGTTCGGGAACATGTTTGCAGCAGTATTTGGATAGATGTAGGTAAATATGTTGCAGTGCAGCTTCGAACACTCTCAGAAGTGGCGATGGGATAAGTGTATCCATACCAGGCAGTTGAGACTTCATCATGATGTTGCCAAACATGATCTGAATGCTGCTGTTCCCAACATGCAGCATGGTCGTTACTGTGTTGCTTACATGTTGCTAACTCTTGCTCGAGCACACGTGTGTGCGCGACCTTTCTGTCAGTCTGTGTGTGTGTGTCAGTTGGTTGGGTGGGTGGGTGGAGTTGATGAGGTTGAGTTGGTGGGTGTGGTAGTTCGGTGCATCACCAGGGGGGGTGGACAGTGATAATAGTGGGATAGAGGGAGGGACAGTTGTTGGATGTGGTGTGTGGAGTGGTTTTGGGTGGGTTGTAGGGGTAATTGGGTTAGTGAGTAGATGCGTTTGGTGGGTTGGGTGGGTAGGTGGCTGGATATGTGGGTGGTCGGAGAGGGGTCGGTAAGTTAGGTTTGGATGAGTTTGATGGATAAGTCGGGTTCAAATGGGTGAATGTGATGGCGGAGTGAATGGGGTTGGGTAAGAAGGGTGGATGGGTGGGTGGCTCGGTGGGAGGAGTGGATGGACTGGATGGGTGGATGGACAGGGTGAGGTGGATGGGGAGTGTTCAGGGAGAGGTGGGAGGGTTGTGTGGATGGATGAGATGGATGGCATTGTTGGGTGACGAGGGTGGGTGGAATTCGTAAGTGGGGTGGGTGGAATTTGTGAGTGGTGAGTGTGGGTGGTAGGGGTCGGTGGGCAAATAGGTTGTCGGGATGTGTGGGCAAAGTGAGTCGCCAAAGTGAGTGGGCACCGTTGGTCGCCAGGGTGGCTGAGACGATTGCGTGGTCGGGATGATGGAAATGGGTGGTTGGGTTGGGTGGCTGGATGGGTTCAGGGTGAAGTGAATGAGTAAGCGAGTTGAGTGACATTGTTGGGTGAACTTCGTGTGTAGCATTGGTGGGTTAGCAGGGTGGATAGCAGGGATCGATGGGGTGGGTGGGTGGCACAGGTGAGGTCGGTGGGTTGTGTTGGATGGATTGAGTGGGTAGGTGTATAAGTAGGTGAGTGTATATGTGGCTGTCTACATGACAAGGCAAGAGATGGACTTATCTGGCCATATAACTTTTAGTCTATCGCTTCGAACACGTTGGATAACTATTTGCAAAATCAGACTCCATACATTGTCATAGTATTGAAATCTGCTAAAACTTCGATATAATCACTTCTCATGGAACTGAAGATGGATCTATGCACTTGACATTACCCCTAATAGTTAAATGAAAATATCATCACATGCTGCAAGACGTGAGAGTGAGCGAAGATTCATAACTCCGATCCATCCGCCTAACAGATCAGTGTTTTGGTGGGAGTAAGGAGAGGGAGTTAGGGGGACTAGACGTTTGCGGTTAACCTGACCACTAGGCAGATTATCGTGTATCACGAATTTCTGTCCGGAGGTGTACCCTCTAGTCTATACTCTCGCTCACAACCAGCTAGGGGTTTCTGTAATTCAAGCACCTCTCGAATGGGGTGCTTTCAAAGCTAGTATTCTGTAGATGTCACCACCATTGGGACACATTCCCCGCGCTGTTTAATGAGTATATTTTTCTTTGTTTAATTATCTACACTTGTGTGAAACAGTGAATGTGTGTGTGTGTGTGTGTGTGTGTGTGTGTGTGTGTGTGTGAGAGAGAGAGAGAGAGAGAGAGAGAGAGAGAGAGAGAGAGAGAGAGAGAGAGAGAGAGAGAATAAATCTGCTGTTATTAAATGTTGCAGTAGTAGACACCTCTTTTACACACACACACACACACACACACACACACACACACACACACACACACACACACACTCACAGAGTGAGAAGTGTTACAAGGAAAAGTTAGGATCTTAATGACTATGCAGCCCATACCGTGAAGATACTTCTTGTTTGCCTGGGAACGCATATCCAGTTCACATTAATCTAGTGTAAGATCCTGCCGATGAATTCCTTAAACTTCTCTATTGTAAACAACGTACACCCACGCACCAAAGTTACTGTACCCACCTCGGTGGAAGGAAGTGGAAGTCAGGGTTAGAGAGAGGGCAGGCGAACGGACAACTAAGTGGTAGTTTGAAACTGAACTACGAGGCGAATAGTAAAAAACCTAATGACACTGGATTCGAAACTTTTCCATGCTATTCATCTGTATAACATTATTCGTTCGTAACACACATAGCATATAATCTATCATAGACTACTATGTTATCATTGTGTCCTGTGAAACTGGTCCAGACACGACTCATCTGTTTCGGATCCTCATCATACGAATAAAGCACCAAACCTTGTATGTAAGCTGCAACTGGTCATCATCACTGCAGCGATGATATGTGAATGTTATTCCTGGATTGTCTATAGCTATAATATAGAGTGATTGTGAAATTAATGTTGATTCCCACGGTAGCTGTGCTGATGGTTATAAATGTTGCAATGATTTTATGTGGACGAAGAAACCACATTGTGATTGGCGGCTGAGAGCATTCACCAATAATTTATTATAACCAGATGAAATTAGATGCAAACAGCACAAAATATTGAGACAAAGGTACAGCTGTGGTATCCTGCTACGCCACGTTATCCAGGCCTTAACTGTTGCATCACCTCATATGTGCAGTATTTCCGTACGATCTCTGCCTTTTTAAATACTCTTACTTCCCCGTATCCTTGTATTGCGAGCCGTCATATTCCTTAGGGGGTTTCTAGTCGTCCTGTCCTATAACCTCTACTCTATTACATTATTCCTCATGTCTGCCACACAAACAACATTAGCACAAGACTGCTGAATCTGTTACTACCATTATTGGCACTGCCACCACTAATCCCCTTTTCACATTGTGTCTAATTTCCCTCACAATACTACTACTGCTACTCCTGCTACTAATCCACTATAAATCTGTATAATAACACATATGATTGTCCTTATGTCTGTGTATCTACTAACCACATCATCCCTGTCCCACCGTCGACAACTCGTCACTTACCCCGCACCGCTACACCAGTTGCACCCCGCTCTATCCCACCCACCATGGACACTACTCGTCCCCCACTCCGACACCACATTATCCCTCACCTTATCCTCGGGCCACGAGGCCTGTTATTCACCTTTTACCGGTGAATATACGTGGTATGCATTAATAATAATCATCATAATAATAACAACAACATAGATGTGCAGTATTCCTAACATTACATATAAAAGCTGCAGACCCAAACGTGCCTATATTACGGAGCTCTGATATATTAACCACGGAACCGACCACAGACCGTTCTTATCATTACCACTGGACATCCCTACAGCACTTCACCATGGTAATACAACTCATTGTAGTCCTTTGTGGGATCACAACAGCTGTTTGGGAAAAATAACTGCACGACATGCCTACAACCCACTAAAATACACCTGTGACGTTTCACAGACATCTATCAAGTAGCCTAGAAGTTATCGGACAAACAAACAAATGGCTGGATTTAAACAGAGGCAGAATGTCTGGCATCGGTATATGACGACCTGACAAAACTGTTACCATCCTACTTTGTGTGTCATCATAGTTATAGCAATAAATGATAATATCATCATCATCATCATCACATGTTATTAGGCACGATACAGAGGAGGACAAACTCTGATATGGCATGTGTCGACGCAATGCAGAATCTGTTTGCCAGGACAGAAGGTTGGGTTGCTGTCAAACATTAATTCAGTGTTGCTATAACCCTACCATTACAGTATATTATGGCAATGTTTGGTTTCATATGTTAAATTTGTATTCACGTGTTTTATCCGGGAATGATGGTGTTTGTCCTCCTCTGGGAACAGTTTTGTCAGGTCGTCATATACCGATGCCAGACATTCGGCCTCTGTTTATGTCCAGTCATTTGTTTGTTTGTCCGGTAACTTCTCCTAGGCTATTTGATAGATGTCAGTGAAACGTCACAGGTGTATTTAGTGGGTTGTAGGCATGTCGTGCAGTTATATTTCCCAAACAACTATTGTGATCCCACAAGGACTACAATGAGTTGTATTACCATGGTGAAGTGCTGTAGGGATGTCCAGTGGTAATGATAAGAACGGTCTGTGGTCGGTTCCGTGGTTAATTGCTCTGAAGCACTTCCATTCGTAACAAGACACCGCATTCATATTTTAATACTTGGTTTGACGGCTACTCTGAAGACATTAGGCCTTTTTGCTAAGATAAAAATTCGAAAAACGCCAAGACGACATTTATAGCAGATGTCAGTGCTTCAGAAGGCTCCGTATATATATATATATATATATATATATATATATATATATATATATATATATATATATATATATATATATATATATATATATATATATATATATATATTTGTATCTGTTCTGCTCGGGGAATCTATTGGCAATGAACAATTTTCGATTTCCTATCAGAAAACTGAAATAATATTTCTACTTTCTCGAAACCTTTTTTAGCTGATTGTCAGTACCTCCTGAAATATTTTACATGCGATCTGAATAAGTCCTTATTATTAATTTTAATCTAGATCAAGTTTGTTATACAGATAAACATAAAATCCCTTCTAACAATTCCAAATTACTTTTTCCGACGATCCAGTCATAAAATGAACTTTATAAGGGAATAAACACCTTATAAACCAGCTCATTTCACATGAGCCAATATTTTGTATGCTACTTCAACTTGAGAGCATTTTTTTTTTTTTTCTACATAGCGTTTTTTAATCCTATTATATTTGGTGAATGTTATATAGAATTACGAATGAATTCGAAAAACTGAGTACATTAATTTTGCCAGAGTTAAATTTTTTACATTCTCGGCGAAAAATATAAGGTTTTTGGCATCACTTAGATATAAAGGTTTTAAATTTCTCCTCATGCGGTTGATTTCAGTCGTAGGACTTGGCACTTTGAAGTGACATCATTATATAAAAGAGACCATTTAACATACCCGGCTTGTTAAAATAAATGTATGAACAATCTTAAGGCAAAATTTATAACAGTTCATGTCAAGGCTCTTGCAAGCTGCAGTTAATTATTACATGTCATGCAAGAAAAATGTGTAGTCGAGGAACCGAATTTTGAATGTTTCATCTCAGTTCTGCAATATTAAATTTCACAATTTAATTTTTAACTCAAATACATCGGAAATATATTTTTATACGATTTACCGCTATTATGATTTTTTTCCCTACTAGAGAAGCTCAAGAGGCTACGTCAAGCCATAGTAATACAGGTAATAAATTCCATTCTAAATGTAATTTCCTTTTTCACCATTTTCGACAACCCACTCATCGAACGAAGCTTATTGTGCAATAAACACCTAAATGTTAGCTTACCTCACGTGTTAATCGATTTTTTTTTTTTTACTGTCAAGTATTCTGAACATTAAAAATAAATGGGTGATTCCCAAAATGTTTAGAGTGCACTCGGATTTCATATTTAGCGTTTTCACCCCTCAAATAGTCGGTTTTTAGCATTTGCTAAATCTTAGCATTTGGTTTCAATCTTAACAAGATTATGCTTGGAACTATTTTTTCCTTAAGGCAACAGCTACGTTCAATGTCATTTAATAGACCCATTTTGGTTAGGTTTAAACCCAAACATTCTCAAGGAAACATATCAATTCCCATGCACTCTTCAACCCATTTGTACTATATATATCGTGTTCGAGTAATATGACGAACAAAATTCCAAATATTTATTAATTTTATGGGTCGGTATTGCTACGATATTTTTACTTTATTGAATTCAGTTTTATATATCTATTCGTCTCAATTTTTGTACACATTATAACGATTCAAAATTATATTACCCACGGAAATGTGTTACTCTCTAACAAAACGCTTTATAATATGCAAAAATTATTTTGAGAAGCTACATATTCTATTTTAAATCCTATACTGCAGATAAAAAACAAATACTAAAAACAAAATCTATTTCGACTCATTAAACACTACTCATTCCGTTATAAACACTATAATATCATAAGATCCAACACGGCGCTTTAGGATGAGCAAAAATTCTTTTTCTTTTAATTGAAGAAAGAGGCTCAAGCCATCATTTTAAAGCCCTAGTTATACTACTAAACATAAAATCCTATTGAACACTTTTTTTATTACTTCTTCGACGACCCCATCATTCAGAGAAGTATATTTGGTAAAAAGCATCTCAAATGCCAGCTCAGTTAGTGAAGATTTTTTTTATATGGTTCTTCACCTTTCCTTTTAGCAACATTTTCTCTAGGTCATATTTTTTTATTCTCATTACTTTTCTTAATCTCAGAAAAAATGGGAGTGATTTCCAGTTAATTAATAGTACATATCCAGAATTGCCCTTTTAACTCTTTCTCTTCAAAATGCGGTATTTAGCTTCACTTTTGTGGTACTAATTCGGTTAATTTCAGTTTTAGCAAAACTCTTTTATCTCTGAAGTGACGGCTACATTGAAAGAAAGAAAAGATCTTTAATAGACCCACCTTGTTGAGTTAAATGTCCAAATAATCTCAAGGCGACATATTAAACGGTTCTGGTCAATGCTCTTGCAACTTGCATTTTTTAGAATCTCATGCAAAAAAATCTGCATACTTTTGGAACCAATTTCTAAATTTTAATTTGATTCATGTCTCTGTATTGCAATGATGTTTTTGTTTTCTCGAATTTATTTCTACAGCAAGACCTACTCATTTTTTTGTTTTTCTAGTTACCACTGTTTGTAACGATTTTTCCCTCGGAAAAAGGTCTTATGGTCTAACACGACCGTTTATATTTTTTTTTTTATAATCAATTGGCACAGGATGCGATATTAAAGAATAGCCTTTTGGAAAATATATATATATATATATATATATATATATATATATATATATATATATATATATATATATATATATATATATATATATATATATATATATATATATATATATATGAAATTAGCTGTATTCTTTTTACTAGTAAATGCATTACCTAAATGTCTCACCTTTTACAGCGTCAAAATATTGGTATTTCATATTTCGTCCAGCCTCCCTCTTTCTCAATTACTGCAATCTATCCGGCATGGAAGAGACAAGGTTTCGGATCATGATCGGATCAATACCCCTGGATACCATTATTTGTCATGCAAATTTCACTTAATTCTTTTACGTGATCCAAAGGGGCTCGGTCATTTTACGTGTGACAAAGAGACTCCGTCATACAACAATGATGTGAAATATCCATACTTTTATTATTGCTAAATAACTAATAGGCAAACCCGCAGTGTGTAGAGGAATTTACCATTGCATTAATCACACGTCCGTAGCAAATTGTTGGGAAGTTGAATGGCAGACAAGAAACCAGGTAACATATCTTCATCTTTCAAGCTATATATAATCAATAGGTGGAATTTTATCAGTAAAATTATTCCGTGTTTTATTACCATATGTGAAATGATACTGTCCAATTTTGTTTATATCCCACCCATTTATTTTTTTCATAATCTCTCGTCTGTAAGAAGTGGTTCCATCACTATGTTGGTAAGGCACTCTGACTCAGCTACCTGTCGTTCAGTAAGAGTAGAAAGGGTCAAACACCCTCCACCAGAGGTGTCTTAGGGAATCATGAGCGCAATTGTACAGCTTAGGTTATTGATGAATAAGAGGAAGAATGTTGGTGATAGGAAAGAGCCCTAAACCGTTGATAGATCTAGAAGAAAAATGGCCTTTACAACAGCGGCTATAGAACGACCAGAATGGAAGCTAGAGATGAAGGCACAGATAGAAGGATAGAAATTAAAGATTTATGCCATACTCGATCGAAAGCCTTTGAGATGTCAAGTGCAATGGCAAAGATTTCGCCAAAGTCCCGAAAGGAGGTGAGAAGATGGTCAGTGGAGCGTCCCTGACGGAACCCGTACTGACGACCAGAAAGAAGGTTGTGACAGGAAAGATGTTTTAAAAGTTTTCTATTAAAAATTCTCGAAAACTTTTGAGTTACAAGATGTTAAAGCAATTGGACGACAGAGGATTGGGAATGGTAACCATTCTTTGGGACTGGCTGAATGAGAGCAAACTTCCAGCAAGAAGGAAAGGTACAGCTCCGGATAGAAATTCGTGATACAGGGTAATCTGCCACTAGAGGTCAGGTTAATCGCACACGTCTACCTCCCTTAACTCCCCCTCCTTACCCCCACCAAAACACTGATTTGTTAGGCTGGTAGATCGGAGATATGATGCTTCGCTCAATCTCACGTCTTGCCGCTTGTGATGTTATTTTCATTTATCTTACCATTAGGTGTATTATCACTTCATAGATCTATCTTCAGTTCCATAAGAAGTGATTATATCGAAGTTTTAGCAGATTTCAATACCATGACAAGATATAGTCTGGTTTCCAAATAGTTATCCAACGTGTTCTATGCGACAGACTAAAATCCAAGTAACAGTTAAAAGTTAGATGGCCAGATAAGTCCCTCTCTTGCTTTGTTATGTGGACATCCACATATGCACTCACCTACAGTACTTATCCACCTACCCACTCAACTC
>NC_137030.1:10358893-10471393 GCF_032717465.1 Coenobita brevimanus | reverse complement strand
CATATTTGGGAAATTGAATTTCCTTGCGTCTTTCTCACCTCTCTTTTTATACATATTTTTTTTTAAGTGTCCCCTTGCTGATGCTTCCCGATAGGTTTTATATATATATATATATATATATATATATATATATATATATATATATATATATATATATATATATATATATATATATATATATATATATATATATATATATATATATATATATATATATACTCAATGATGTCTATTCTTTCCCTGAGATGTTTCTTCTTCCCTCTCTCTTGTAGTATTGGTAGATTCAGTGTTTCTAGTCTTTTTTCACAGCTTAGATCCTTTAAGCTTGATACCCATCTTGTAGCATCCCATTGTACTTTTTCAATCTTACCTATGTGTTTTTTGAGATTAGCATTCCAGTCCATTGATGCAAATTCGGGGGTTGGTCTGATGAATGAGGTAATTATCTTTCTCGGCATGCCTTCATTTATATATGTGATTGCCGTTCTCATATTAGCAAGCAGTGCGCGCATGTTTCGTACCTTCTCATTTATGTGGTCTGCCGGAGAAGTCTACTATTGACAATCACTCCTAGGACCTACTAGAATATTTTTTGATAGGTGTAGGATTGAACTTCCTATATTATATTCCCGATCAGGTCCTTTTTCACTTTCACCAAACTTAATTACATTGATCTCTAGAATGATGAGATCGAACAGCAGTTCCCAATTGTTGAGCAACAAGCTTAAGTTCATTGTTGTTTTCTACATCACACACTGTTTGCACATTTGACAAAAAATCTTTGGCTTCATCAAGAGTAGTAATAGTAGAAATCATGAATAAATCAGTCACAAAATATCAAGCAATATCCTTATGATAATATCCTAAATATCCAGGAGAGGTCGCCAAATTTGTTACGGAACAGAGAGATAATGAACACTTCAAGTAAGAATACTAAAATCACTACTGTCCCGCAAAGTTCCAGGTTCAAAACAAAAGACCGGTAAAATTACAAGTTAAAGTTTAATCCTCAAACTAACAACTAAACATACAGAACTCATAAGGATAAAGGAATGGCAAAAAGGTTACAGATATGGTTAACAACAATAGCCTCTATTAACAGGAAATTAGCAAGAGCAAATTTATTTGTCAGATCTGATAAAATGAGAAAAACGGATAATGCTCAGTTAAAGCAAGATATTATTACAGATACAAAATATTACTAATACTGGTTGACAGCATGGAAACAATGTAAACACAAAAACTTTACCAGGCATAAGAATTAACGCCTTAGGTTATACAGTACAAGAAAAATGGTAATAACACATACTCAAATTATACAGCATCTAGATGGCAGGAGACTTCCTGAGCACCCACAATAATAATATACTGAACAGGGGGAGACAGAGATGTGAACAGAATGAAGAGTAGATCTAAGTGTCAACTAATGCAAAGACTGAGCTCATTATATAGAAGGCCGGCAGAGCTTGATTCAACTTGTAAGAAGGACGTGCAAATGAAGGCATAGGGGATGAAGATTTAACAATCCTGCCCTGAACAACAGAAAGAACGACTTACTCTACTATAAGGGGGACCAGGGGGGAGTGAGGTAGAACACGCAAGCCTGGTCACTATGGAAGCCACGATGCGAATCGTGAACAAACATGCAGCATACTGTACATTAGGATCATACAAACGATGATGCAATCACGAACAAAACTATCATAAGTTAGAATTATACAAGGGATGATGAAATCATAGGCTATGTTACACCTCCCCACAAAGAAAAAGAAACTTACAAAGGAAATTTATTACTCTTAAAACAATCTGTCTAAAGTCTAGATAAGCAATCTGCAATAACATTTTCTTTCCCCTTGACATGTTGTATGTCTAATGAATACCCCTGAAAAAGTAGACTCCATCTTGTCAATCTCTGATTTTTATCTTTAAATTTACTAAGGAATTTCAGCTGGTTATGATCGGTATTAATGACTATGGGGTCAAAACCAGAACACAAAAAAAATGAAAAATACAGTAAACCCAAAATCAAGGCCAAAAGCTCTTTCTCAATAGTTGAGTAGTTCTTTTGAGGTGGAGTAAACTTCTTATTGTAATAAGATACAGGGTGTTCAATACCCTGATCATCCCCTTGCAGCAAAACAGCCCAAGCTCCTGTATCACTTGCCTCAACAGCCATCTTAAAAGGATTAGCAAAATTTGGAGTAGCGAGCACTGGCTGACTGAATAGGAGAGCTTTAAGTTTACTGAAAGATGATTCACAGTTATCGGTCCAGACAGATTTAACTCCCCGTTTCAGTAGGTCTGTAAGTGGTGATACAAGAATTGAAATGTTAAGAACAAATCTCCTGTAATAACCTACCATTCCCAAAAATCTTTGTAGCTCTTTCCTACTTTTAGGTCTGGGAAGATCACTTATAACCTGGTGGTGCAACGTGTCCATCACCAATTACGTACCCAAGGTACTGAACTTTAGCTTGACCAAACTCACACTTTGATAAATTAGCTACAAGATTAGCCTGAACCAAACGCTCAAGAAATTTACTGACATAGCACAGGTGATCTTTCCAGTTGTCACTGAAGATTAATACAACATCAATTTAAACAACACACCCTGCCAAACCCTCTGTTACAACATTCATGAGCTTCTGAAAAGTGGCTGGTGCATTCTTCATACCATATGGCATTACAGAACATGCAAAAGTCTTTCCTAGTGTTACAAAACATGAGATCTCCCTAGCAAGATCAGTCATAGGTACTTGCCAGTATCCCTTTAACAAATCAAACTTACGTAAATAGCCTTTCCGATCTTGTCTATGCAATCTTCCACGCGAGGGAGAGGGTTAGTGTCTGTTTTGGTTATCTGATTAACACGTCTGTAGTCGATGCAAAGCCGCTGTGACCCACCTGGTTTAGGGACTAGAGTGACAGGAGAACTCCTCTCGCTCTGACAGGGCTCAATCATCTTGTGGTCCAACAGATAGCCAAGCTCCTTCTGGATGAGAGGAACTTTCACTGGGTTCACACGGTAAGGAGGCAGTTTATTTGGCTTTGCGTCTCCAACATCGAGATCATGCATCAACACAGTAGTTCTTCCTGGAGTGTCACGGAACACCTGCGGGTACTCCTGCAGTAATGCCGAAAACTCCTGCCTTTCCTCGGGAGCTAGATGAGAAAGCTTAGTCTAGAGATCATTCATGATATCAAGATTCTTCCCCAAACTGCCACTCAGGCTCATACTGCATGGGAGAACTTCACTTGCAGACTCGGGTGGAACAGCTACAGTGCAGACTGGGTTATTTTCGTCCCGCCTGTGATATAACTTTAGCATGTTGATGTGACAAAGTTGCCTGTTCTTTCAACGATCTGGTGTGGCGATGACATAGTTGACATCACTGAGTTTCTTCTCCACGAAATAAGGACCACTAAACTTGGCCTGAAGAGGTTGCCCATGCACTGGTAGCAGAATCAAAACCTGATCTCCTGGCTGAAAGTGGCGTAACCTGGACTTCTTATCATACTAAGTCTTCATCTTCTCCTGAGCAGCTCCTAAATTCTTTCTCGCCAGCTGTAAAGCAGTAAAGAGCCATTCTTTGAACTTCATCACATACTCCAGCAGGTTGACGTCATCTCCAACAGCCAGCATTCCTTGAGTAGCTTATGGGATCCTCTTACTTCATGGCCAAACAGTAGTTCAAAGGGTGAGAAGCCCAGTGATTTATTTGGAGATTCTCTTGCGGCAAATACAACGAATGGAAGACCTTTATCCTAATCTTTCTGCTGTTACAAACAGTATTTCCTGAGCATCGATTTGAGTGTTTGATGATATCTCGCCAACGCTTCCTGGGTCTGGGGATGGTAAACTGAAGACGTGATCTGGGTGATGCCCAACTCTTTCAGAGACTGCTTGAAAACATTTGACATGAAATTACTTCCCCGGTCTGACTGTACCTCCTTGGGCAGACCAAACTTGGTGAAGAACCATAGCATTTCCTTAACCACATTCTTTGCTGAGATATTTCTAAGTGGAATGGCTTCATGATAACGAGTAGCCATATCAATCAGGGCCAAAACATAAAATCCTGAAGAAGTCTTAGGAAGAGGGGCCACAATATCCACCAACACAAGGGAGAATGGCGCCTCAAAAGGAGGAATGGGAACTAGAGGTACAACCTTTTCGGTCTGATTACACTTCCCCACAACTTGACAGGTGTGACAAGACTTACAATACCATGAAACATCTCGGAAGATACCTGGCCAGTAAAAGTGTTTCAAAATGCGTGCCACAGTCTTCCTCACTCCACGGTGTCCTGCCAAACTGGAATCATGAGCCACTCTAATGATATCCTGCCTACAAACACGAGGGATGACAACGATGTACAACCTCCCATTCACAGTCGGCTGATGCTGTTGGGGGGGTCTCCACTTTCTCATAAGGACTCATGACTTTATATAATAACAAGTAGGAGCACCAGCTGACTCTTCCTCACTGCAAGCAGAGTTAGCTAGACCTTTCAACTCAGGGTCAGCAACCTGCAACTCAACCAACTCTTGACTAAACAAATTATCAACACTACGGGGTACTGCCTCATCTGGTGAGTGGTCCAAATTAGCAAGAAAAGTGTCAGCTAGGATAACATCATCATTATCCTCTAAGTCACCAGTAACTTTAGACAGCCCTAGTGACAACACATCCAGAGCACACATCAGGGACATCACAATCCTGGGTCGCAGTCACTGGTTTACTAGACAACTGAGGAGCTGAACACACTTGACCTGACATTGGGAGTATCTCAACCAACCCATCCATAACGGAACCATTAACAAAACCAGACTAAATTCACTCTGCACAGAGGGACAGAGAAGTAATTATTCCCTACACATTGTAAGATTAGTTTCATCAGAGGAATTAACATTAGGGCGTAGAACACTGGTCAGCATAAGGGACTGGCAAACACCTGTATCACCGTATATTTTAACTGATTTCCTGTCATTATTGTCCAGAGGACTGACAAAACCATCAGAGAGGAAATTAGCACATGAACTCTTGAGAGTGTCAGCAACGTAACTGCTGAAAAAAGGAGCTTCGTCACGAGAATTTAATTCAACCTTCAAAGCAGGTTCAGTTAACTCGGTTCAAGAATTCTGGGAACTGTCAAGGGTGGACACTTGACCGGTTGACTGAATATTTAAAGACTCCTTTTTGTTCACATCACGCTGTCTCCTGAAACATTTCTCCATAGTATGACCAAGCTTACTACAATAAGTACATTTACTTTTCTGAATTCTAGAGGTGGAGCTGGTATTTACTTCCTGAGAAACATCATCTTTATTCTCTTTCCTGTTACCTGTACTCTGAGTAGAGGCAACGTACTTACTCTCAGCTTTCCCTTTTTCTTTAGGATATCTCTTGTGAGTGAGAATATATTCATCAGCTAAAGCTGCAGCATGAGACAAATTATCTATTCTTTTCTCATCAAGATATAGGCTTACATCTTTATTAATATACCTTTTGAAGTCCTCCATCAAAATCATCTGCTTAAATTTATCAAAATCAGAAGTTACATTCTTAGAATTTAACCACTGCTCTAACAGATCTTTGATTATTGCATACTCAACATGGGATTGTTTATCTTGCTTATAAGTTGTCCCAATTTTACTCTATAGGCTTCAGGAACAAGCTCATATTCCTTAAAAATCAAGCTCATGACTACATCATAAATACCAGATTGTTCCTGAGGCAAAGATGCATAAGTTACTTGAGCTTTACCGGTGAGAACACTCTGAAGAAGTACTGGCCAATACTTTTTGGGCCAATTAAAACCTGTAGCTACCCTCTAAAACAACTGAAAATACTTTGTTAAATCAGATTCATTAAAAGGAGGGACAAGTGTAACATTTTTAGCCACATCAAAATCATCAGAGCTAGATGATCCAGTACCACCTTGTTTCATGCGATACTCATGGTGTGCCTGAATCCTAGCAAGTTCAATTTGTGCCTGAGCCTGTGCCTGTGCCTCCTGAATACGAGCCTGAGACTCAGGCTCCTTAGACTTTTGCCTGAAACTCAGCCTCCTTAGCACCAGCCTGAAACTCAGCCTCTTTATCACGAGCTTGAAACTCATCCTCCTTAGCACGAGCCTCCTGTAGGGCTAGATGTAACTTATCTATTTCAATCTGCGTTTGCTCATCTGGGGGAGTTACATTGAACAAGCTTTTATTAATCATGTCAACAATTTGATCTCTAGAATGATGAGATCGAACAGCAGTTCCCAATTGTTGAGCAACAAGCTTAAGTTGATTGTTTGTTCTGTTTTCTACATCACACACTGTTTGCACATTTGAGAAAAAATCTTTGGCTTCATCAAGAGTAGTAATAGTAGACATCATGAATAAATCAGTCACAAAATATCAAGCAATATCATTATGATAATATCCTAAATATCCTGGCGAGGTCGCTAAATTTGTTACGGAACAGAGAGAGATAGTGAACACTTCAAGTGAGAATACTAAAATCACTACTGTCCCGCAAAGTTCTAGGTTCAAAACAAAAGAATTAGGTAAAATAACAAGTTAAAGTTTAATGCTCAAACTAACAACTAAACATTAAGGACTCAAAAGGATAATGTAATGACAAATCAGGTTACATATATGGTTAACTGAAATAGCTTCTATTAACACGAATTTAGCAAGAGCAAATTTATCTAAGTCCTCCCTGATAAAATGAGAAAACCGGATAATGCTCAGTTAAAGCAAGATATATTATTATTACAGATACAAAATATTTCTAATACTGGCTGACAGCATGGAAACAATGTAAACACAAAAACTTTACCAGGCCTAAGAATTATCGCCTTAGCTTATCCAGTACAAGAAAAATGGTAATAACACTTATACTGAAATTATGCAGCATCTTGATGGCAGGAGACTTCCTGAGCACCCACAATAATAATATACTGTACAGGGGGAGATAGAGATGTGAACAGAATGAGGAGTAGATCTAAGTGTCAACTAATGCAGAGACTGAGCTCATTATATAGGAGGCCAGCAGAGCTTGATTCAACTTGTAAGAAGGACGCGCAAATGAAGGCATAGGGGATGAAGATTTAACAATCCTGCCCTGAACAACAGAAAGAACGACTTACTCTACTATAAGGGGGACCAGGGGGGAGTGAGGTAGAACACGCAAGCCTGGTCACTATGGAAGCCACGTGGCGAATCGTGAACAAACATGCAGCATACTGTACATTAGGATCATACAAACGATGATGCAATCACGAACAAAACTATCATAAGTTAGAATTATACATGGGATGATGAAATCATAGGGCTATGTTACACCTCCCCACAAAGAAAAAGAAACTTACAAAGGAAATTTATTACTCTAAAACAATCTGTCTAAAGTCTAGATAAGCAATCTGCAATAATATTTTCTTTCTCCTTGACATGTTGTACGTCTAATGAATACCCCTGAAAAAGTAGACTCCATCTTGTCAATCTCTGATTTTTATCTTTAAATTTACTAAGGAATTTCAGCTGGATATGATCGGTATAAATGACTATGGGGTCAAAACCAGAACACAAATAAAATGAAAAATACAGTAAATCCAAAATCAAGGCCAAAAGCTCTTTCTCAATAGTTGAGTAGTTCTTTTGAGGTGGAGTGAACTTCTTATTGTAATAAGATACAGGGTGTTTAATACCCTGATCATCCCCTTGCAGCAAAACAGCCGAAGCTCCTGTATCACTTGCGTCAACAGCCATCTTAAAAGGCTTAGCAAAAATTTGGAGTAGCGAGCACTGGCTGACTGAATAGGATAGCTTTAAGTTTACTGAAAGAGGATTCACAGTTATCAGTCCAGACAGATTTAACTCCCCGTTTCAGTAGGTCTTTAAGTGGTGATACAAGAATTGAAATGTTATGAACAAATCTCCTGTAATAACCTACCATTCCCAAAAATCTTTGTAGCTCTTTCCTACTTTTAGGTCTGGGAAGATCACTTATAACCTGAACCTTAGCTCCTGATGGTGCATGGTGTCCATCACCAATTACGTTCCCAAGGTATTGAACTTTAGCTTGACCAAACTCACACTTTGAGAAATTAGCTAGAAGATTAGCCTGAACCAAACGCTCAAGAAATTTACTGACATGGCATAGGTGATCTTTCCAGTTGTCACTGAAGATTAATACAACATCAATTTAAACAACACACCCTGCCAAACCCTCTGTTACAACATTCATGAGCTTCTGAAAAGTGGCTGGTGCATTCTTCATACCATATGGCATTACAGAACATGCAAAAGTCTTTCCTAGTGTTACAAAACATGAGATCCCCCTAGCACGATCAGTCATAGGTACTTGCCAGTATCCCTTTAACAAATCAAACTTACGTAAATAGCCTTTCCGATCTTGTCTACGCAATATTCCACGTGATGGAGAGGGTTAGTGTCTGTTTTGGTTATCTGATTAACACGTCTGTAGTCGATGCAAAGCCGCTGTGACCCACCTGGTTTAGGGACTAGAGTGACAGGAGAACTCCTCTCGCTCTGACAGGGCTCAATCACCTTGTGGTCCAACAGATAGCCAAGCTCCTTCTGGATGAGAGGAACTTTCACTGGGTTCACACGGTAAGGAGGCAGTTTATTTGGCTTTGCGTCTCCAACATCGACATCATGCATCAACACAGTAGTTCTTCCTGGAGTGTCACGGAACACCTGCGGGTACTCCTGCAGTAATGCCGAAAACTCCTGCCTTTCCTCGGGAGCTAGATGAGAAAGCTTAGTCTAGAGATCATTCATGATATCAAGATTCTTCCCCAAACTGTCACTCAGGCTCATACTGCATGGGAGAACTTCACTTGCAGACTCGGGTGGAACAGCTACAGTGCAGACCTTTTTTTTTTTTTTTTTTTTCATAATAATCATGGCGGCGCAACTGCCAGGGTCATATGCCGCCGTATAACAAAGAAGTAAAAAGCAAAAAAACAAAAAATAGAGGATAAGCCAATAAAAAAGGAGAAAATCTAAATATCTTTAAGAAGTCCTGCCTCCTTGAGAAAGGAGAGGGTTGCCCCTCCCAAGGCACAGGCATCCTCTCCAAGCACGGAGGAAAGATGATACTCACCTCCATCCGTTTGGTGGTCAGAGAGGAACCGACGCCGTAAATCCTCAAGACTAGGACACTCCACCAACAGGTGCCTAACAGTCAAGGGAACCAGGCAGTCATCACAGAATGGAGGAGGAGCCCTCTCCATTAAAAAACCGTGAGAGAAACGGGTGTGGCCAATGCGGAGGCGGCACAAAGCAGTCTCCCATTGACGAGGGAAGCCCTGGTAACTGAATGAGCCCACCTTCTGGCAAATCGAGCGCAACTTATTGGCACCCACAGCATCCCAATGCTCCTGCCAACAGCACCAAACTCTGAAGGCAATAAAGGAGCGCATATCTGCAGCAGGCAGACGATACAGAGGGGACTGTGCAAGAGGGGGACGAGCCGCTGCCGCCTTGGCCAGCTGATCAGCTGGTTCATTCCCTGCCACTCCTACATGAGCTGGAACCCAACAGAAATCTACACGACGTCCACGACGCCCTAAAAGGAAAAGCCACTCTAAAATGGATAAAACCAAAGGATGAGAGGGATTAAAAGACTCCATTGCAGAAAGAGCACTTCGTGAGTCACTAAAAACAGTAAAAGCAGTGTGGGGGAGAGTGAAGAGAATCTGAAAGGCAAATAAAATAGCAGTCAGCTCAGCCGTAAAAACAGAAGCAGTCACAGGGAGGCTCCCACCTCGACAGAAGGTGGGAAACACCAAACCAAAGCCCACACCCGCATCAGACTTAGATCCATCAGTATAAACTGGTATGGAGTCCCCATGAGAAGAGGCATGCTTTAAAAACAGAGAAAATAAAACCTGAGGAGGAAGGGAGGCCTTACTGGATGAGAAGAAACGACAAAATGTCACCCTGGGGAGAAGCCAGTAGCCCACCCTCGGGACACGGTGGGGAGTGATCGGCACAGAAGGAACAGAGAAGCTAGACATAATCGACTGCACTCTGAAACCAAAGGGCTTTGGAAAGGATGGCCGAGTGGCAAAAATAGGTGACCGAGAATCTTGAGAGACCTTGAGAAAGGGCACGGAGTCTGGGAGACGAGATAAGCGATACCAACATCTCATCAAAAGGGAAGAGCGGAGCAAGTCTAGAGGAAGGACACCAGCATCAGCCAACAAACTCGAAATCGGGGAAGATCGGAATGCCCCAGTGGCGAGACGAACACCAGCATGATGTATGGAATCTAAAATACGAAGCCGGGCTTCTGAGGCAGAGGAATAAACTTCACATCCATAATGAAGTTTGGATAAAATCGGAGTGATGCAAGAGGAGGAGGGTCTTGCGATCAGCTCCCCAGTATGTGTGCGCTAAAACTTTCAAGAGACCCAATGCTCTGAGACACTCAGCTTTTACGTACCTCAAGTGAGGGACCCAAGTCAACCGGCTGTCAAAAATCAGCCCTAAAAACCGGGTTTCCTTTAAAAACGAAATACGACGCCCATCTAAAAAAAGGTTTGGGTCAAGGTGGACTCCACGAACACGACAAAAATGCATGGCAACGGTCTTCTTGAAGGAAAATCGAAAACCTCGTTCATCAGCCCATCTAGAGACACGGTTGAGAGCCATCTGCATCCTCCTTTCTGCCATTGACATCCGTGAGGCAGTGACAGAGATTGATAAATCGTCAACATAGAGAGAGCCACGAACACCATCAGGGAGCACAGAAATAACGCTGTTAATTGCCACTGCGAAAAGGGTAACAGTATGTTCCCTTGTGGCACACCATCCTCAAGGGGACGTGCAGTAGACAGCTCACTCCCGACTCGGACCCGAATAAAACGATTAGATAAAAACTCCCGGATAAAAGTGGGGAGTTGCCCACGGAGACCAAACTCATAAAGAGATTGCAATATACCATGACGCCAGGAAGTGTCGTACGCCTTCTGCAAATCAAAGAACACTGTGATATGATGCTGGTTAGTTGCAAAAGCCTGGCAGATGGAAGATTCTAAAGAAAGGAGAGCATCTGTGGTCGACCGCATCTTCCGAAACCCACACTGGACTGGAGACAAGTAACCACCCTTCTCTAAGTACCACATGAGCCGACTATTCACCATCTTTTCGAGGACCTTACAAAGGCAAGATGTCAGCGAGATAGGGCGATAATTAGTGGCCTGCAAGTGATCCTTACCTGGCTTAGGGATGGGGAGAACCACAGCAACACCCCATGAGGTCGGAAACCCACCATTACACCAATTCTGTTATACAGTGACAACAGAAAATGAAGGCCTGCATCAGGCAAATGGTGTAAGAAGGCATATGGAACATCATCCAAGCCTGGAGACGAGTCGCGACACTGCGACAATGCCATCTGAAGTTCAGAAGCAGAAAAAGCAACATTATATGACTCCTCCGCAGTAGATGGAAAACTAATGCCCAAAGATTCCAGGTACCGTCGGCGGCGTGCCGACGGGGATGAGGTGTCCTTCCTAGAGACATTAGCAAAATGAGCTGCAAATATCTCGGCAACAGACGAAGAATGAGCCACCACCACACCTGCATGAGATAAAACAGGAGGAGAGGGAACAGGAAATTTCCCGGAAATCTTCCTCACCCGTTTCCACACTTTTGTGAGAGGAGTCTGTGAAGAAATTGAAGAAACAAATGATGCCTAAGACTTCCTCCTAGCCTCCTTCATAACCCGCCGGGCATGAGCTCGGGCCCTCCTATATGCCGCTAAGTAACTAGGGTCACCTCGGTGACGACGAAGTCGGGAGAAAGCAGCACGTTTAGCCCGAACAGGAGAAGCACACTCATCAGTCCACCAGGGAACTGGACGGCAAGGAAAGTGACCAGCTGTTCTCGGAATACTTTGCAGTGCCGCCGAGTGTATTAAGTCTGTGAAATACTCAACAGCAGCATCAGTGCTGACAAAATCCTCCATACATCGGTTCGGGGAACACAGCTCCTCAAAAACCGGCCAGACCGCCCTATCCAAGCGCCAGCGGGGAAGACGACGCCGAGGCGCACTCTGTGTCGATCTTAATAAAATATTGAAGTGGTCACTGCCATGTAAGTCTGGTAACACAGCCCATGTAAAATTCAGGGCTACCCCTGCAGAGCACAGAGACAAATCAATAGAAGTAAAAATACCCATTTGACTATGGAAGTAAGTAACTTCACCAGAATTTAAAATGTACAGGTCCACATCCTCCACAGTGGAGGCTAACATAGTACCTCTAGCATCAGCTGTGGAGCCACCCCACAGGGGATGATGACTGTTCATGTCAGCCAGCAAGAAATAGGGTGAGGGAAGTGCACGAATAAGATTTTCAAGATCAACCCTCTCAATAGTGGCACTAGGAGGGAGGTACAAAGAGCACACAGTATAACGACGGGGAAGGAAAATCTGGAGAACAACAGCCTGCAGTGGAGTGTTAAGATTCACAGCAGTGAAAGGTATGTCACTGCGTACTAGAATAGCAACACCCCCACCATGACCTTGTCCAGGAAGAGGATCTGAATAAAAAACCTGGTAACCAGGTGGACTGGGAGGCGCAGCATCACCAACCATTGCCTCTTGTAGGCAAACACACACAGGTGAATACTCAGCCAGAAGCCAACGGAGTTCCTCCCAGTTGGCTCGTAAACCACGGCAGTTCCATTGAATAATATTAGCCATTAAAACTACTGAAATAAAAAGGGGCAGGGGAGAGGGACAAACAAAAGATCATTAAAAAAAATACTAAAGATATTAAAATGGAGGAACTATATACACAAAAGAAAGGGTCACTTAGTGGAAACCACTGAGCGACCCTGGGAGACAATCTTCTTGGGAATGCGGATACGCCCACTAAGGGGCTTGCCACGGGCAGCAGCATGGCTAGAACGAGGGCCTGGGGTTTGCGAAGTGTTGGGAGACTTCACAGACACCCGTCGCTGCCCAGCAGGAGAGGAAGAGCTACTCCGAACCCTGCCCGGGGCCCCCAGTGAACCAAGAGGTCGAGCAGGAGGGATTGGGGTCCTGGCCTCCAAACGTGGAGGGGGCAGGACAGGATCCTCAGAGGTAACCGGAGGAGGAACATCCGATTCCCCGGAGGAAGAGATGCCAGACTGACCTGACACCCCAGAAGCCATCGAAGACCCAGAAGCAGGGTCCGAGGGCTGTTGCACAGATGGACTAACTACAGAGGATGTGGACTCCACGACCGACATCTTGCTTGGAGGATTTTCAAGACTCAAAGACTCTGAGGAACCACGATGACGTTTAGTAAATGAAGAATGTGCACCATGACTACCAGGGGATACCATTGATGTTGAGGTCGAGTCTTGAACTGTAGTGGCAACCGTCTCAAGTGCGGGAGATTGTTGCACTGACATGGAATCAGCAGATGAAGGCATAGTAACTGACACAACAGGAGGAACTCGGGTCTGCTGCTGGACAGGACGACGAGGACGGCTGTGACCGGACAAAACTGATGCATAAGACACTCCGTTACGGAAAACAGATGACATGGCTCTACTCCTGGCCTCAGGAAAGCTTATTTTATCCCGATTACGGATGAGGAGGATCTCCTTCTCCAAGCAAAACCGGGCACAGTCTTTAGATGAAGCAGGATGTGCCTCACCACAGTGCAAACAACAAACAGGTCCAGGACAGTCCTGTCCTGCATGAGTGGATGCTCCACAACTGACACACACCACTAGGAGGCCCTGTTGCAAACGATGACAGACTCGCCCAACATGCCCGTACATCTGACAGTGGTAGCAGCGTCGTGGATTTGGGACAAAGGGTTTGACCCTAAGGGACAACCAAGCCACCTTGATGGATGAAGGCAGAACAGTACAGTCGAACGTCAGCAACAAGGATGGAGTTGGGGTAAGAATACCATCAACCTTCTTCTGAAATCTCTCCACTTTAACGACCCTGTGGACCTGGAGTTCTTCAAGCAGCTTCTCTTCACTGTAACGCAATAAGTCTTTCGAGAAAACAACACCTCGACTTTGATTAAAAAAGGCATGAGGAACACAAGTGAACAGTGCATCCGGGTCCTTACACTGGGCAGCCAGCCGGGAACCCTCTTCAGGGGATGTAACCTCCACTAGGAGGCCACCATCCCCCTGAGGTGAAATCTTCGGTTCTCTGCCACAGATTGACACAATGCGCCGATGAACAGTAAAAATGTCTAGATTCCCAATAGGCTGACCATCCAAAGTGCGAATGGTGTAGTACCTTGGGAAATCAATCCTCTCATAGACACCTGGCAGGACCTCACGGGCATGTCCACAAGATGACGATGTCTGTTGCCGGCTCTTCTTCTTTGTAGTGGCCACTGACCGGAAACCACTGGAACCAGGCAGGTATGGTTCCAAGGTGGCAATGTGGGCCACACCAGCCAGAGGCACACGAGGCACACAGGAGGGAGACTGTGAAGGATGGTCAGGGACGGAGCCAGGGTCGTCAGCCGCAAGAATGTTGGAGGAAGCCATATGTAATAAAAAACAACCTTCATTCCCCCACCCCTCCACCCACCATGGAGCCCAACAAGGGGAGGCCATATGCCAGGGAAAGCACCACTGGCGACCCCAGAGGTAGTGGGAAAGTATACGCAGGTAACCACCAAGGGACCCTGACAAGGGTGACTCCAGGACGATAGGAGCCACCAGGTCCCCCAGTGCCCGCTTGACCCTAAAGCCACTAGGTGACTAGCCTGGATGGCTAGCCAGTGACCAGCCGATTGACCTGGTCGGGCCCAACCAGGCCACCCGTCTAGCCAGAATAAGGGACCAAAGAGGTGTATTGCTAGCTGCAGGGCGCACCATGCAGCATCACTCAACCTCCAGGACTCCCGTCTCCCAGCATTACGGGATGCCACGCACGGCAAACACGTGGGGAGGCAACAGTCCCGCCATAGATGGCAAATGGGCAGGGACTGACATCACCAGTAGGCCTCCTCTACCAGTGATGTAGGGGGTGCTTGGTCCACGACACTGACAAATGCCGAACCCTACAAAGGTAGGCATGCCTCCAAAGTAGGTGGCACTGCCAGCCACGCTTCAAGCCCCGCCACCACGTCAAGGTGACCCCCCTCAGCGGGGGGGTTATTTTCGTCCCGCCTGTGATATAACTTTAGCATGTTGATGTGACAAAGTTGCCTGTTCTTTCAACGATCTGGTGTGGCGATGACATAGTTGACATCACTGAGTTTCTTCTCCACGAAATAAGGACCACTAAACTTGGCCTGAAGAGGTTGCCCATGCACTGGTAGCAGAATCAAAACCTGATCTCTTGGCTGAAAGTGGCGTAACCTGGACTTCTTATCATACCAAGTCTTCATCTTCTCCTGAGCAGCTCCTAAATTCTTTCTCGCCAGCTGTAAAGCAGTAAAGAGCCATTCTTTGAACTTCATCATATACTCCAGCAGGTTGACGTCATCTTCCTCCGACAGCCAGCATTCCTTGAGTAGCTTAAGGGATCCTCTTACTTCATGGCCAAACAGTAGTTCAAAGGGTGAGAAGCCCAGTGATTCATTTGGAGATTCTCTTGCGGCAAATACAACGAATGGAAGACCTTTATCCTAATCTTTCTGCTGTTACAAACAGTATTTCCTGAGCATCGATTTGAGTGTTTGATGATATCTCGCCAACGCTTCCTGGGTCTGGGGATGGTAAACTGAAGACGTGATCTGGGTGATGCCCAACTCTTTCAGAGACTGCTTGAAAACATTTGACATGAAATTACTTCCCCGGTCTGACTGTACCTCCTTGGGCAGACCAAACTTGGTGAAGAACCCTAGCATTTCCTTAACCATATTCTTTGCTGAGATATTTCTAAGTGGAATGGCTTCATGATAACGAGTAGCCATATCAATCAGGGCCAAAACATAAGAAAATCCTGAAGAAGTCTTAGGAAGAGGGCCTACAATATCCACCAACACAAGGGTGAATGGCGCCTCAAAAGTAAGAATGGGAACTAGCGGTACAACCTTTTCGGTCTGATTACACTTCCCCACAACTTGACAGGTGTGACAAGACTTACAATACCATGAAACATCTCGGAAGATACCTGGCCAGGAGAAGTGTTTCAAAATGCGTGCCACAGTCTTCCTCACTCCACGGTGTCCTGCCAAACTGGAATCATGAGCCACTCTAATGATATCCTGCCTACAAACACGAGGGATGACAACTTGATGTACAACCTCCCATTGACAGTCAGCTGATGCTGTTGGGGGGTCTCCACTTTCTCATAAGTACTCCTGACTTTATATAATAACAAGTAGAAGCACCAGCTGACTCTTCCTCACTGCAAGCAGAGTTAGCTAGACCTTTCAACTCAAGGTCAGCAACCTGCAACTCAACCAACTCTTGACTAGACAAATTATCAACACTACGGGGTACTGCCTCATCTGGTGAGTGGTCCAAATTAGCAAGAAAAGTGTCAGCTAGGATAACATCATCATCATCATTATCCTCTAAGTCACCAGTAACTTTAGACAGCCCTAGTGACAGCACATGCAGAGAACACATCAGGGACATCACAATCCTGGGTCGCAGTCACTGGTTCACTAGACAACTGAGGAGCTGGACACACTTGACCTGACATTGGGAGTGTCTCAACCAACCCAACCATAACGGAACCATTAACAAAACCAGACTAAATTCACTCTGCACAGAGGGACAGAGAAGTAATTATTCCCTACACCTTGTAAGATTAGTTTTATCAGAGGAATTAACATTAGGACGTAGAACACTGGTCAGCATAAGGGACTGGCAAACACCTGTATCACGGTATATTTTAACTGATTTCCTCTCATTATTGTCCAGAGGTCTGACAAAACCATCAGAGAGGAAATTAGCACATGAACTCTTGAGAGTTTCACCCACGTTATTGTTGAAAAGAGGAGCTTCGTCACGAGAATTTAATTCAACCCTCAAAGCAGGTTCAGTCAACTCGGTTCAAGAATTCTGGGAACTGTCAAGGGTAGACACTAGACCAATTGACTGAATATTTAAAGACTCCTTTTTGTTCACATCACGCTGTCTCCTGAAACATTTCTCCATAGTATGACCAAGCTTACTACAATAAGTACATTTACTTTTCTGAATTCTAGAGGTGGAGCTGGTATTTACTTCCTGAGAAACATCATCTTTATTCTCTTTCCTGTTACCTGTATTCTGAGTAGAGGCAATGTACTTACTCTCAGCTTTTCTTTTTTCTTTAGGATATCTCTTGTGAGTGAGAATATATTCACCAGCTCAAGCTGCAGCATGAGACAAATTATCTATTCTTTTCTCATCAAGATATAGGCTTACATCTTTATTTATATTCCTTTTGAAGTCCTCCATCAAAATCATCTGCTTAAATTTACCAAAATCAGAAGTTACATTCTTACAATTTAACCACTGCTCTAACAGATCTTTGATTATTGCATACTCAACATGGGATTGTTTATTTTGCTTGTAAGTTGTCCCAATTTTACTCTATAGGCTTCAGGAACAAGATCATATTCCTTAAGAATCAAGCTCTTAACTACATCATAAATACCAGATTGATCCTGAGGCAAAGATGCATAAGTTACTTGAGCTTTACCGGTGAGAACACTCTGAAGAAGTACTGGCCAATACTTTTTGGGCCAATTAAAACCTGTAGCTACCCTCTAAAACAACTGAAAATACTTTGTTAAATCAGATTCATTAAAAGGAGGGACAAGTTTAACATTTTTAGCCACATCAAAATCATCAGAGCTAGATGATCCAGTTCCACCTTGTTTCATGCGATACTCATGGTGTGCCTGAATCCTAGCAAGTTCAATTTGTGCCTGAGCCTGTGCCTGTGCCTCCTGAATACGAGCCTGAGACTCAGGCTCCTTAGACTTTTGCCTGAAACTCAGCCTCCTTAGCACGAGCCTGAAACTCAGCCTCTTTATCACGAGCTTGAAACTCATCCTCCTTAGCACGAGCCTCCTGCAGGGCTAGATGTAACTCATCTATTTCAATCTGCGTTCGCTCATCTGGGGGAATTACATTAAACAAGCTTTTATTAATCATGTCAACAATTTGATCTCTAGAATGATGAGATCGAACAGCAGTTCCCAATTGTTGAGCAACAAGCTTAAGTTGATTGTTTGTTCTGTTTTCTACATCACACACTGTTTGCACATTTGACAAAAAATCTTTGGCTTCATCAAGAGTAGTAATAGTAGACATCATGAATAAATCAGTCACAAAATATCAAGCAATATCATTATGATAATATCCTAAATATCCTGGCGAGGTCGCCAAATTTGTGTTACGGAACAGAGAGAGATAGTGAACACTTCAAGTGAGAATACTAAAATCACTACTGTCCCGGAAAGTTCCAGGTTCAAAACAAAAGACTTAGGTAAAATTACAAGTTAACGTTTAATGCTCAAACTAACAACTAAACATTAAGGACTCAAAAGGATAATGTAATGACAAAACAGGTTACATATATGGTTAACTGAAATAGCTTCTATTAACACGAATTTGGGAAGAGCAAATTTATCTAAGTCAGCCCTGATAAAATGAGAAAACCGGATAATGCTCAGTTAAAGCAAGATATATTATTATTACAGATACAAAATATTACTAATACTGGCTGACATTAAAAATTTTACATGAATCACAAAAACCTTACCAGGCCTGCGAATTAACGCCTCACGCTATACAGTACAAGAAAAATGGTAATAACACATACTCAAATTATACAGCAGCTAGATGGCTGGAGACTTCCTGAGCACTCACAAAGATAATAATATAGTATACAGGGGAGGACAGAGATGTGAACAAAATGAGGAGTAGATCTAAGTGGCAACTAATGTAGAGACTGAGCTCATTATATACGGGCCGGCAGAACTTGATTCAACTTGCAAGAAGGACGCACAAATGATGCTACAGAGAACGAAGAGCCGACACTCCTGCTCTGATCAACAGAAAGAACGACTTACTCTACTATAAAGGGGGAGAAGGGGGGAAAGAGGTAGAACACGCAAGCCTGGTCACTATGGAAGCCACGTGGCGAATCGTGATCAAACATGCAGCATACTGTACATTAGAATAATACAAAGGATGATGAAATCATAGGGTATGTAACAATAAAAGAGAGAGATAATGAACACTTCAATTGAGAATACTAAAATCAGTACTGTCCCACAAAGTTCCAGATTCAAAACAAAAGACTTAGGTAAAATTACAAGTTAAAGTTTAATGCTCAAACTAACAACTAAACATTCAGAACTCATAAGGATAGTGTAATGGCAAAAAGGTTACATATATGGTTAACTGCAATAGCCTCTATTACCACCAAATTAGCAAGAGCAACTTTATCTAAGTCAGCCCTGATAAAATGAGAAAAGCAGATAATGCTCAGTTAAAGCAAGATATAATATTATTACAGATACAAAATATTACTAATACTGGCTGACAGCATGGAAACAATGTAAACACAAAAACTTTACCAGGCTTAAGAATTATCGCCTTAGCTTATACAGTACAAGAAAAATGGTAATAACACTTATACTGAAATTATACAGCATCTTGATGGCAGGAGATTTCCTGAGCACCCACATTAATAATATACTGTACAGGGGGAGATAGAGATGTGAACAGAATGAGGAGTAGATCTAAGTGTCAACTAATGCAGAGACTGAGCTCATTATGTAGGAGTCCGGCGGAGCTTGATTCAACTTGTAAGAAGGACGCGCAAATGAAGGCATAGGGGATGAAGATTTAACAATCCTGCCCTGAACAACAGAAAGAACGACTTACTCTACTATAAGGGGGAGCAGGGGGGAGTGAGGTAGAACACGCAAGCCTGGTCACTATGGAAGCCACGTGGCGAATCGTGAACAAACATGCAACATACTGTACATTAGGATCATACAAACGATGATGCAATCACGAACAAAACTATCATAAGTTAGAATTATACATGGGATGATGAAATCATAGGCTATGTTACACCTCCCCACAAAGAAAAAGAAACTTACAAAGGAAATTTATTACTCTAAAACAATCTGTCTAAAGTCTAGATAAGCAATCTGCAATAATATTTTCTTTCTCCTTGACATGTTGTACGTCTAATGAATACCCCTGAAAAAGTAGACTCCATCTTGTCAATCTCTGATTTTTATCTTTAAATTTACTAAGGAATTTCAGCTGGTTATGATCGGTATAAATGACTATGGGGTCAAAACCAGAACACAAATAAAATGAAAAATACAGTAAACCCAAAATCAAGGCCAAAAGCTCTTTCTCAATAGTTGAGTAGTTCTTTTGAGGTGGAGTGAACTTCTTATTGTAATAAGATACAGGGTGTTGAATACCCTGATCATCCTCTTGCAGCAAAACAGCCCAAGCTCCTGTATCACTTGCGTCAACAGCCATCTTAAAAGGCTTAGCAAAAATTTGGAGTAGCGAGCACTGGCTGACTGAATAGGATAGCTTTAAGTTTACTGAAAGAGGATTCACAGTTATCAGTCAGACAGATTTAACTCCCCGTTTCAGTAGGTCTGTAAGTGGTGATACAAGAATTGAAATGTTAAGAACAAATCTCCTACCATTCCCAAAAATCTTTGTAGCTCTTTCCTACTTTTAGGTCTGGGAAGATCACTTATAACCTGAACCTTAGCTCCTGGTGGTGCAACGTGTCCATCACCAATTACGTTCCCAAGGTACTGAACTTTAGCTTGACCAAACTCACACTTTGAGAAATTAGCTACAAGATTAGCCTGAACCAAACGCTCAAGAAATTTACTGACGTGGCATAGGTGATCTTTCCAGTTGTCACTGAAGATTAATACAACATCAATTTAAGCAACACACCCTGCCAAACCCTCTGTTACAACATTCATGAGCTTCTGAAAAGTGGCTGGCGCATTCTTCATACCATATGGCATTACAGAACATGCAAGAGTCTTTCCTAGTGTTACAAAACATGAGATCTCCCTAGCACGATCAGTCATAGGTACTTGCCAGTAATCCCTTTAACAAATCAAACTTACTTAAATAGCCTTTCCGATCTTGTCTACGCAATCTTCCACGCGAGGGAGAGGGTTAGTGTCTGTTTTGGTTATCTGATTAACACGTCTGTAGTCGATGCAAAGCCGCTGTGACCCACCTGGTTTAGGGACTAGAGTGACAGGAGAACTCCTCTCGCTCTGACAGGGCTCAATCATCTTGTGGTCCAACAGATAGCCAAGCTCCTTCTTGATGAGAGGAACTTTCACTGGGTTCACACGGTAAGGAGGCAGTTTATTTGGCTTTGCGTCTCCAACATCGACATCATGCATCAACACAGTAGTTCTTCCTGGAGTGTCACGGAACACCTGCGGGTACTCCTGCAGTAATGCCGAAAACTTCTGCCTTTCCTCGGGAGCTAGATGAGAAAGCTTAGTCTAGAGATCATTCATGATATCAAGATTCTTCCCCAAACTGTCACTCAGGCTCATACTGCATGGGAGAACTTCACTTGCAGACTCGGGTGGAACAGCTACAGTGCAGACTGTTTTTTTTTTTTTTTTTCATAATAATCATGGCGGCGCAACTGCCAGGGTCATATGCCGCCGTATAACAAAGAAGTAAAAAGCAAAAAAACAAAAAATAGAGGATAAGCCAATAAAAAAGGAGAAAATCTAAATATCTTTAAGAAGTCCTGCCTCCTTGAGAAAGGAGAGGGTTGCCCCTCCCAAGGCACAGGCATCCTCTCCAAGCACGGATTAAAGATGATACTCACCTCCATCCGTTTGGTGGTCAGAGAGGAACCGACGCCATAAATCCTCAAGACTACGACACTCCACCAACATGTGCCGAACAGTCAAGGGAACCAGACAGTCATCACAGAATGGAGGAGGAGCCCTCTCCATTAAAAAACCGTGAGAGAAACGGGTGTGGCCAATGCGGAGGCGGCACAAAGCAGTCTCCCATTGACGAGGGAAGCCCTGGTAACTGAATGAGCCCACCTTCTGGCAAATCGAGCGCAACTTATTGGCACCCACAGCATCCCAATGCTCCTGCCAACAGCACCAAACTCTGAAGGCAATAAAGGAGCGCATATCTGCAGCAGGCAGACGATACAGAGGGGACTGTGCAAGAGGGGGACGAGCCGCTGCCGCCTTGGCCAGCTGATCAGCTGGTTCATTCCCTGCCACTCCTACATGAGCTGGAACCCAACAGAAATCTACACGACGTCCACGACGCCCTAAAAGGAAAAGCCACTCTAAAATGGATAAAACCAAAGGATGAGAGGGATTAAAAGACTCCATTGCAGAAAGAGCACTTCGTGAGTCACTAAAAACAGTAAAAGCAGTGTGGGGGAGAGTGAAGAGAATCTGAAAGGCAAATAAAATAGCAGTCAGCTCAGCCGTAAAAACAGAAGCAGTCACAGGGAGGCTCCCACCTCGACAGAAGGTGGGAAACACCACACCAAAGCCCACACCCGCATCAGACTTAGATCCATCAGTATAAACTGCTATGGAGTCCCCATGAGAAGAGGCATGCTCTAAAAACAGAGAAAATAAAACCTGAGGAGGAAGGGAGGCCTTACTGGATGAGAAGAAACGACAAAATGTCACCCTCGGGAGAAGCCAGTAGCCCACCCTCGGGACACGGTGGGGAGTGATCGGCACAGAAGGAACAGAGAAGCTAGACATAATCGACTGCACTCTGAAACCAAAGGGCTTTGGAAAGGATGGCCGAGTGGCAAAAATAGGTGACCGAGAATCTTGAGAGACCTTGAGAAAGGGCACGGAGTCTGGGAGACGAGATAAGCGATACCAACATCTCATCAAAAGAGAAGAGCGGAGCAAGTCTAGAGGAAGGACACCAGCATCAGCCAACAAACTCGAAATCGGGGAAGATCGCAATGCCCCAGTGGCGAGACGAACACCAGCATGATGTATGGAATCTAAAATACGAAGCCGGGCTTCTGAGGCAGAGGAATAAACTTCACATCCATAATGAAGTTTGGATAAAATCAGAGACTGATGCAAGAGGAGGAGGATCTTGCGATCAGCTCCCCAGTATGTATGTGCTAAAACTTTCAAGAGACCCAATGCTCTGAGACACTCAGCTTTTACGTACCTCAAGTGAGGGACCCAAGTCAACCGGCTGTCAAGAATCAGCCCTAAAAACCGGGTTTCCTTTAATCACGAAATACGACGCCCATCTAAAAAAAGGTTTGGGTCAGGGTGGACTCCACGAACACGACAAAAATGCATGGCAACGGTCTTCTTGAAGGAAAATCGAAAACCTCGTTCATCAGCCCATCTAGAGACACGGTTGAGAGCCATCTGCATCCTCCTTTCTGCCATTGACATCCGTGAGGCAGTGACAGAGATTGATAAATCGTCAACATAGAGAGAGCCACGAACACCATCAGGGAGCACAGAAATAACGCTGTTAATTGCCACTGCGAAAAGGGTAACACTTAGTATGCTCCCTTGTGGCACACCATCCTCAAGGGGACGTGCAGTAGACAGCTCACTGCCGACTCGGACCCGAATAAAACGATTAGATAAAAACTCCCGGATAAAAGTGGAGAGTTGCCCACGGAGACCAAACTCATAAAGAGATTGCAATATACCATGACGCCAGGAAGTGTCGTACGCCTTCTGCAAATCAAAGAACACTGTGATATGATGCTGGTTAGTTGCAAAAGCCTGGCAGATGGAAGATTCTAAAGAAAGGAGAGCATCTGTGGTCGACCGCATCTTCCGAAACCCACACTGGACTGGAGACAAGGAACCACCCTTCTCTAAGTACCACATGAGCCGACTATTCACCATCTTTTCGAGGACCTTACAAAGGCAAGATGTCAGCGAGATAGGGCGATAATTAGTGGCCTGCAAGTGATCCTTACCTGGCTTAGGGATGGGGACAACCACAGCAACACCCCATGAGGTCGAAAACCCACCATTGCACCAAATTCTGTTATACAGTGACAACAGAAAATGAAGGCCTGCATCAGGCAAGTGGTGTAAGAAGGCATATGGAACATCATCCAAGCCTGGAGACGAGTCGCGACACTGCGACAATGCCATCTGAAGTTCAGAAGCAGAAAAAGCAACATTACTAGATTTGGTTTTAGCTAATAAAGAAAATATCATTAGCGATATAGAGGTTGGTGGACGACTTGGTAATAGCGATCATGAAGAAATTAAGTTCAAATTTATTTGGGATGTCTGTTCCACTGAAAATACCTCCACCGTTCCTAATTTTCGTCTAGGAGATTTCGATGGCTTAAGAGCTTATTTTCGAACGGTATTCCACAGGGAGATTAGCTATTTGAGGGAATGTCAGGTTAGTGGGGATCCCCAGGTCATAGGTCAGGCGCAGGAAGCACGTGGGGACGTCCGTCAGGTGTCTGTGAGGGGGGAGGTGGTAGATAGGAATGTAGTCCAGGTGACGGAAATTAACTCAGCTCCAGTACCAAACAGACGTTCGACCAGTGAGAAGTATAACGAGTTAATAAATATAATATACGGAGGCCAAGATAGATATATTCCTTCAAAACCGTTTAGAACTAACAATTCAGAACCAAGATGGTTAAACAACAGATTAAAATCTCTCATAGGCCAAAGGAAAGGAATATATAGAAAAATAAAACGTGGAGAGGAACACTTACGTAACCGGTACACAATTTTAAATAGAGAAGTAAAGAGGTAGATAAGAAAAGCAAAGAGAAGTTATGAAATTAAGGTTGCAAGTGAATCAAAAGTAAACCCCAAGGGTTTTTATCAAATGTACCGAACGAAAAATAAAGATAGGATAGGACCACTCAGAACAGAATCAGGTGACATTACCAGTGAAGATAAAGAAATGTGCTCCATCCTAAATAATTATTTCATATCAGTATTCACCAAGGAAAATCTAAGCCTGGTCCCTCAAGCAGCAAATATTTACCATGAGAATACGGAAAATATTCTTAGTAAAATAACCATTAGTAAGGAGGACGTATTGAAAGAAATTAACAAGTTAAAACCTCAAAAATCGCCAGGTCCGGACGATATATATGCAAAAATTTTAAAAGAAACCAAAGAAGAATTATGTCAGCCACTTTTAACGTTATTTAATGACTCTTTAAGTTCAGGAGAAGTTCCAGAGGCGTGGAAAACCGCAAACGTAGTGCCCATCTTTAAAAAGGGTGATAAATCAGCTGCGTCGAATTATCGTCCGATAAGTCTAACGTCAATAGTAGGAAAAATGTTAGAGTCAATTTTGGCAAATAAGATTAGAGAACACTTAGAAAGATTTAATCTTATAAACGAAAGTCAGCACGGATTCAGGCAAGGACGATCCTGCCTCACAAATTTGTTGTCATTCTACTCGGAGGTCTATGAGGCAGTAGATAGCGATAAAGCTTACGATGTTATTTATCTGGACTTTAGTAAAGCTTTTGATAGAGTCCCACACGAAAGGTTAGTTAGAAAGGTTCGAGCACACGGTATAGACGGCGATATCTTAAAATGGATAGAATCCTGGCTGAAAGGACGAAAGCAGAGAGTATTAATAAATGGAACTAAGTCGGACTGGGGATTAGTAACTAGCGGTGTACCACAGGGTTCAGTACTCGGTCCCTTATTATTTATCATATATATAAATGATCTAGACTTAGGAGTCAATAGCAGAATCAGCAAATTTGCCGACGATACAAAAATAGGGCGTATCATTAACTCGACTGACGATTGCCATTACTTACAAAAGACCTCGATACATTGTCCAAATGGTCTAAAACTTGGCAAATGGAATTTAACGTTGAAAAATGTAAAGTACTTAACGTAGGCAAGACCATTGGAGATACTAAATACAGCTTAGATAACAAAGAAATTAGCAAATCGGAATGCGAGAGAGATCTAGGAGTTATGATTAGTAACGACCTTAAACCTAGGCAACAGTGCATTAATGCGAGAAATAAAGCAAATAGGGTCCTAGGATTTATTTCGAGAAGCGTGAGCAATAGATCATCTAAAGTAATACTGAAACTTTATCTAGCATTAGTAAGGCCACATTTAGACTACGCAGTACAATTTTGGTGTCCTTACTATAGAATGGATATTAATTCGTTAGAAAATGTACAGAGAAGAATGACTAAAATGATACATGACGTCCGGAACCTGTCATATGAAGACAGACTGAAAAGACTAAGTCTGCATTCGCTAGAGAGGCGTAGAGTAAGGGGAGACTTAATTGAGGTTTTTAAGTGGATGAATGGTATAAATAAGGGAGATATTAGCAAGGTACTTAAAGTGAGCATACAGGATAGAACTAGAAATAATGGTTTCAAACTAGAAAAATTCCGTTTCAGAAAGGAAATCGGTAGAAATTGGTTTGGTAATAGAGTAGTAGACGAATGGAATAAGCTACCTAGTAAAGTAGTTGCTGCCTCTTCCATTGAGAGTTTCAAGCATAGGCTAGATAAGCATATGACAAATAAGGGGTGGATATAGAATAAAGAAAATATTATAACCAATACTAATTCAAAAATAAATTTTCTTTTCAGGTTACACTATGATAGTCTCTATTCTCCTTTCACACTTTCCTGTAAAATGTCCACGCCAGTTTTTCTATACGGCGTGGTGTTCTTTCTGACTTTTTCCTGCCGGCTTCGGCTGGAGGGTTTGGAGGGCGGGGGAGAGCCTTCTTCTTTGCTATCCTTATCTCATTCTAGTAGTTCAGTTACTCTTCTAGGAGCTGCCTAGCATGGGCCAACCGGCCTACTGCAGTTATCCTCTCTTCTTATGTTCTTATGTTCTTATATGACTCCTCCGCAGTAGATGGAAAACTAATGCCCAAAGATTCCAGGTACCGTCGGCGGCGTGCCGACGGGGATGAGGTGTCCTTCCTAGAGACATTAGCTAAATGAGCTGCAAATATCTCGGCAACAGACCTGCATGAGATAAAACAGGAGGAGAGGGAACAGGAAATTTCCCGGAAATCTTCCTCACCCGTTTCCACACTTTTGTGAGAGGAGTCTGTGAAGAAATTGAAGAAACAAATGATGCCTAAGACTTCCTCCTAGCCTCCTTCATAAGCCGCCGGGCATGAGCTCGGGCCCTCCTATATGCCGCTAAGTAACCAGGGTCACCTCGGTGACGACGAAGTCGGGAGAAAGCAGCACGTTTAGCCCGAACAGGAGAAGCACACTCATCAGTCCACCAGGGAACTGGACAGCAAGGAAAGTGACCAGCTGTTCTCGGAATACTCTGCAGTGCCGCCGAGTGTATTAAGTCTGTGAAATACTCAACAGCAGCATCAGTGCTGACAAAATCCTCCACATATCGGTTCGGGGAACACAGCTCCTCAAAAACCGGGCAGACCGCCCTATCCAAGTGCCAGCGGGGAAGACGACGCCGAGGCGCACTCTGTGTCGATCTTAATAAAATAGGGAAGTGGTCACTGCCATGTAAGTCTGGTAACACAGCCCATGTAAAATTCAGGGCTACCCCTGCAGAGCACAGAGACAAATCAATAGAAGTAAAAATACCCGTTTGACTATGGAAGTAAAGAACTTCACCAGAATTTAAAATGTAAAGGTCCACATCCTCCACAATGGAGGCTAACATAGTACCTCTAGCATCAGCTGTGGAGCCACCCCACAGGGGATGATGACTGTTCATGTCAGCCAGCAAGAAATAGGGTGAGGGAAGTGCACGAATAAGATTTTCAAGATCAACCCTCTCAATAGTGGCACTAGGAGGGAGGTACAAAGAGCACACAGTATAACGACGGGGAAGGAAAATCTGGAGAGCAACAGCCTGCAGTGGAGTGTTAAGATTCACAGCAGTGAAAGGTATGTCACTGCGTACTAGAATAGCCACACCCCCACCATGACCTTGTCCAGGAAGAGGATCTGAATAAAAAACCTGGTAACCAGGTGGACTGGGAGGCGCAGCATCACCAACCATTGTCTCTTGTAGGCAAACACACACAGGTGAATACTCAGCCAGAAGCCAACGGAGTTCCTCCCAGTTGGCTCGTAAACCACGGCAGTTCCATTGAATAATATTAGCCATTAAAACTACTGAAATAAAAAGGGGCCGGGGAGAGGGACAAACAGAAGACCATAAAAAAAAATACTAAAGATATTAAAATGGAGGAACTATATACACAAAAGAAAGGGTCACTTAGTTCAAACCACTGAGCGACCCTGGGAGACAATCTTCTTGGGAATGCGGATACGCCCACTAAGGGGCTTGCCACGGGCAGCAGCATGGCTAGAACGAGGGCCTGGGGTCTGCGAAGTGTTGGGAGACTTCACAGACACCCGTCGCTGCCCAGCAGGAGAGGAAGAGCTACTCCGAACCCTGCCCGGGGCCCCCAGTGAACCAAGAGGTCGAGCAGGAGGGATTGGGGTCCTGGCCTCCAAACGTGGAGGGGGCAGGACAGGATCCTCAGAGGTAACCGGAGGAGGAACATCCGATTCCCCGGAGGAAGAGGTGCCAGACTGACCTGACACCCCAGAAGCCCTCGAAGACCCAGAAGCAGGGTCCGAGGGCTGTTGCACAGATGGACTAACTACAGAGGATGTGGACTCCACGACCGACACCTTGCTTGGAGGATCTTCAAGACTCAAAGACTCTGAGGAACCACGATGACGTTTAGCAAATAAAGAATGTGCACCATGACTACCAGGGGATAACATTGATGTAGAGGTCGAGTCTTGAACTGTAGTGGCAACCGTCTCAAGTGCGGGAGATTGTTGCACTGACATGGAATCAGCAGATGAAGGCATAGGAGCTGACACAACAGGAGGAACTCGGGTCTGCTGCTGGACAGGACGACGAGGACGGCTATGACTGGACAAAACTGATGCATAAGACACTCCGTTACGGAAAACAGATGACATGGCTCTACTCCTGGCCTCAGGAAAGCTTATTTTATCCCGATTACGGATGAGGAGGATCTCCTTCTCCAAGCAAAACCGGGCACAGTCTTTAGATGAAGCAGGATGTGCCTCACCACAGTGCAAACAACAAACAGGTCCAGGACAGTCCTGTCCTGCATGAGTGGATGCTCCACAACTGACACACACCACTGGGAGGCCCTGTTGCAAACGACGACAGACTCGCCCAACATGCCCGTACATCTGACAGTGGTAGCAGCGTCGTGGATTTGGGACAAAGGGTTTGACCCTAAGGGACAACCAAGCCACCTTGATGGATGAAGGCAGAACAGTACAGTCGAACGTCAGCAACAAGGATGGAGTTGGGGTAAGAATACCATCAACCTTCTTCTGAAATCTCTCCACTTTAACGACCCTGTGGACCTGGAGTTCTTCAAGCAGCTTCTCTTCACTGTAACGCAATAAGTCTTTCGAGAAAACAACACCTCGACTTTGATTAAAAATGGCATGAGGAACACAAGTGAACAGTGCATCCGGGTCCTTACACTGGGCAGCCAGCCGGGAACCCTCTTCAGGGGATGTAACCTCCACTAGGAGGCCACCATCCCCCTGAGGTGAAATCTTCAGTTCTCTGCCACAGATTGACACAATGCGCCGATGAACAGTAAAAATGTCTAGATTCCCAATAGGCTGACCATCCAAAGTGCGAATGGTGTAGTACCTTGGGAAATCAATCCTCTCATAGACACCTGGCAGGACCTCACGGGCATGTCCACAAGATGACGATGTCTGTTGCCGGCTCTTCTTCTTTGTAGTGGCCACTGACCGGAAACCACTGGAACCAGGCAGGTATGGTTCCAAGGTGGCAATGTGGGCCACACCAGCCAGAGGCACACGAGGCACACAGGAGGGAGACTGTGAAGGATGGTCAAGGACGGAGCCAGGGTCGTCAGCCGCAAGAATGTTGGAGGAAGCCATATGTAATAAAAAACAACCTTCATTCCCCCACCCCTCCACCCACCATGGAGCCCAACAAGGGGAGGCCATATGCCAGGGAAAGCACCACTGGCGACCCCAGAGGTAGTGGGAAAGTATACGCAGGTAACCACCAAGGGACCCTGACAAGGGTGACTCCAGGACGATAGGAGCCACCAGGTCCCCCAGTGCCCGCTTGACCCTAAAGCCACTAGGTGACTAGCCTGGATGGCTAGCCAGTGACCAGCCAATTGACCTGGTCGGGCCCAACCAGGCCACCCGTCTAGCCAGAATAAGGGACCAAAGAGGTGTATTGCTAGCTGCAGGGCGCACCATGCAGCATCACTCAACCTCCAGGACTCCCGTCTCCCAGCATTACGGGATGCCACGCACGGCAAACACGTGGGGAGGCAACAGTCCCGCCATAGATGGCAAATGGGCAGGGACTGACATCACCAGTAGGCCTCCTCTACCAGTGATGTAGGGGGTGCTTGGTCCACGACACTGACAAATGCCGAACCCTACAAAGGTAGGCATGACTCCAAAGTAGGTGGCACTGCCAGCCACGCTTCAAGCCCCACCACCACGTCAAGGTGACCCCCCTCAGCTGGGGGGTTATTTTCGTCCCGCCTGTGATATAACTTTAGCATGTTGATGTGACAAAGTTGCCTGTTCTATCAACGATCTGGTGTGGCGATGACATAGTTGACATCACTGAGTTTCTTCTCCACGAAATAAGGACCACTAAACTTGGCCTGAAGAGGTTGCCCATGCACTGGTAGCAGAATCAAAACCTGATCTCCTGGCTGAAAGTGGCGTAACCTGGACTTCTTATCATACCAAGTCTTCATCTTCTCCTGAGCAGCTCCTAAATTCTTTCTCGGCAGCTGTAAAGCAGTAAAGAGCCATTCTTTGAACTTCATCACATACTCCAGCAGGTTGACGTCATCTTCCTCCGACAGCCAGCATTCCTTGAGTAGCTTAAGGGATCCTCTTACTTCATGGCCAAACAGTAGTTCAAAGGGTGAGAAGCCCAGTGATTCATTTGGAGATTCTCTTGCGGCAAATACAACGAATGGAAGACCTTTATCCTAAACTTTCTGCTGTTACAAACAGTATTTCCTGAGCATCGAGTTGAGTGTTTGATGATATCTCGCCAACGCTTCCTGGGTCTGGGGATGGTAAACTGAAGACGTGATCTGGGTGATGCCCAACTCTTTCAGAGACAGCTTGAAAACATTTGACATGAAATTACTTCCCCGGTCTGACTGTACCTCCTTGGGCAGACCAAACTTGGTGAAGAACCCTAGCATTTCCTTAACCATATTCTTTGCTGAGATATTTCTAAGTGGAATGGCTTTATGATAACGAGTAGCCATATCAATCATTGCCAAAACATAAAAAAATCCTGAAGAGGTCTGAGGAAGAGGGCCCACAATATCCACCAACACAAGGGTGAATGGCGCCTCAAAAGAAGGAATGGGAACTAGAGGTACAACCTTTTCGGTCTGATTACACATCCCCAGAACTTGACAGGTGTGACAAGACTTGCAATACCATGAAACATCTCGGAAGATACATGGCCAGTAGAAGTGTTTCAAAATGCGTGCCACAGTCTTCCTCACTCCACGGTGTCCTGCCAAACTGGAATCATGAGCCACTCTAATGATATCCTGCCTACAAACACGAGGGATGACAACTTGATTGGGGGAGGCGGTGGCTGAATCGGTAGAGAGGCGGCCTGCAGTCCTGATGGACCCAGGTTCGAATCCCGGCTGGGGCAGGGAACAGTTTAAGGATTTGAATTTCATTAAAAGCAGACTTTCCTGATCTACCAGATGACCCGCCGACATGTCGTAAAATTACCCCCGCTAATACCAATACACCAGTCCTGTATGAGACAGCCCTAGCATGTATTCAATATGGACGGTGGGTGTTAGCGCCGAAGTGGTGACATGTGGAGGTGTAGGAGGACTACTGGGCCTTGGGGATAGGCTACTGCCCCCAAGATATAGGCCCTGAAGCCTTTGCCCAGAGTCGGACACATAAAAAAAAAAAAAAAAAAAAAAAAAAACCTCCCATTGACAGTCGGCTGATGCTGTTGGGGGGTCTCCACTTTCTCATAAGTACTCCTGACTTTATATAATAACAAGTAGAAGCACCAGCTGACTTCCTCACTGCAAGCAGAGTTAGCTAGACCTTTCAACTCAGGGTCAGCAACCTGCAACTCAACCAACTCTTGACTAGACAAATTATCAACACTACGGGGTACTGCCTCATCTGGTGAGTGGTCCAAATTAGAAAGAAAAGTGTCAGCTAGGATAACATCATCATCATCATTATCCTCTAAGTCACCAGTAACTTTAGACAGCCCTAGTGACAGCACATGCAGAGAACACATCAGGGACATCACAATCCTGGGTAGCAGTCACAGGTTCACTAGACAACTGAGGAGCTGGACACACTTGATCTGACATTGGGAGTGTCTCAACCAACCCAACCATAACGGAACCATTAACAAAACCAGACTAAATTCACTCTGCACAGAGGGACAGAGAAGTTATTATTCTCTACACCTTGTAAGATTAGTTTCATCAGAGGAATTAACATTAGGGCGTAGAACACTGGTCAGCATAAGGGACTGGCAAACACCTGTATCACGGTATATTTTAACTGATTTCCTGTCATTATTGTCCAGAGGACTGACAAAACCATCAGAGAGGAAATTAGCACATGAACTCTTGAGAGTGTCACCCACGTTACTGCTGAAAAGAGGAGCTTCGTCACGAGAATTTAATTCAACCCTCAAAGCAGGTTCAGTCAACTCGGTTCAAGAATTCTGGGAACTGTCAAGGGTGGACACTAGACCAATTGACTGAATATTTAAAGACTCGTTTTTGTTCACATCACGTTGTCTCCTGAAACATTTCTCCATAGTATGACCAAGCTTACTACAATAAGTACATTTACTTTTCTGAATTCTAGAGGTGGAGCTGGTATTTACTTCCTGAGAAACATCATCTTTATTCTCTTTCCTGTTACCTGTACTCTGAGTAGAGGCAATGTACTTACTCTCAGCTTTTCTTTTTTCTTTAGGATATCTCTTGTGAGTGAGAACATATTCACCAGCTCAAGCTGCAGCCTGAGACAAATTATCTATTCTTTTCTCATCAAGATATAGGCTTACATCTTTATTAATATACCTTTTGAAGTCCTCCATAAAAATCATCTGCTTAAATTTACCAAAATCAGAAGTTACATTCTTAGAATTTAACCACTGCTCTAACAGATCTTTGATTATTGCATACTCAACATGGGATTGTTTATTTTGCTTATAAGTTGTCCCAATTTTACTCTATAGGCTTCAGGAACAAGCTCATATTCCTTAAGAATCAAGCTCTTAACTACATCATAAATATCAGATTGATCCTGAGGCAAAGATGCATAAGTTACTTGAGCTTTACCGGTGAGAACACTCTGAAGAAGTACTGGCCAATACTTTTTGGGCCAATTAAAACCTGTAGCTACCCTGTAAATCAACTGAAAATACTTTGTTAAATCAGATTCATTAAAAGGAGGGACAAGTTTAACATATTTGGCCACATTAAAATCACCAGAGCTAGATGATCCAGTTCCACCTTGTTTCATGCGATACTCATGGTCTGCCTGAATCCTAGCAAGTTCAATTTGTGTCTGAGCCTGTGCCTGTGCCTCCTGAATACGAGCCTGAGACTCAGGCTCCTTAGACTTTTGCCTGAAACTCAGCCTCCTTAGCACGAGCCTGAAACTCAGCCTCTTTATCACGAGCTTGAAACTCATCCTCCTTAGCACGAGCCTCCTGCAGGGCTAGATGTAACTTATCTATTTCAATCTGCGTTTGCTCATCTGGGGGAGTTACATTAAACAAGCTTTTATTAATCATGTCAACAATTTGATCTCTAGAATGATGAGATCGAACAGCAGTTCCCAATTGTTGAGCAACAAGCTTAAGTTGATTGTTTTTTCTGTTTTCTACATCACACACTGTTTGCACATTTGAGAAAAAATCTTTGGCTTCATCAAGAGTAGTAATAGTAGACATCATGAATAAATCAGTCACAAAATATCAAGCAATATCATTATGATAATATCCTAAATATCCTGGCGAGGTCGCTAAATTTGTGTTATGGAACAGAGAGAGATAGTGAACACTTCAAGTGAGAATACAAAAATCACTACTGTCCCGCAAAGTTCTAGGTTCAAAACAAAAGAATTAGGTAAAATAAGAAGTTAAAGTTTAATGCTCAAACTAACAACTAAACATTAAGGACTCAAAAGGATAATGTAATGACAAAACAGGTTACATATATGGTTAACTGAAATAGCTTCTATTAAGACGAACTTAGCAAGAGGAAATTTATCTAAGTCAGCCCTGATAAAATGAGAAAACCGGATAATGCTCAGTTAAAGCAAGATATATTATTATTACAGATACAAAATATTACTAATACTGACTGACAGCATGGAAACAATGTAAACACAAAAACTTTACCAGGCTTAAGAATTATCGCCTTAGCTTATACAGTACAAGAAAAATGGTAATAACACTTATACTGAAATTATACAGCATCTTGATGGCAGGAGACTTCCTGAGCACCCAGAATAATAATATACTGTATAGGGGGAGATAGAGATGTGAACAGAATGAGGAGTAGATCTAAGTGTCAACTAATGCAGAGACTGAGCTCATTATATAGGAGGCCGGCAGAGCTTGATTCAACTTGTAAGAAGGACGCGCAAATGAAGGCATAGGGGATGAAGATTTAACAATCCTGCCCTGAACAACAGAAAGAACGACTTACTCTACTATAAGGGGGAGCAGGGGGGAGTGAGGTAGAACACGCAAGCCTGGTCACTATGGAAGCCACGTGGCGAATCGTGAACAAACATGCAGCATACTATACATTAGGATCATACAAACGATGATGCAATCACGAACAAAACTATCATAAGTTAGAAATATACATGGGATGATGAAATCATAGGCTATGTTACACCTCCCGACAAAGAAAAAGAGACTTACAAAGGAAATTTATTACTCTAAAACAATCTGTCTAAAGTCTAGATAAGCAATCTGCAATAATATTTTTTCTCCTTGACATGTTGTACGTCTAATGAATACCCCTGAAAAAGTAGACTCCATCTTGTCAATCTCTGATTTTTATCTTTAAATTTACTAAGGAATTTCAGCTGGTTATGATCGGTATAAATGACTATGGGGTCAAAACCAGAACACAAATAAAATGAAAAATACAGTAAACCCAAAATCAAGGCCAAAAGCTCTTTCTCAATAGTTGAGTAGTTCTTTTGAGGTGGAGTGAACTTCTTATTGTAATAAGATACAGGGTGTTCAATACCCTGATCATCCCCTTGCAGCAAAACAGCCCAAGCTCCTGTATCACTTGCGTCAACAGCCATCTTAAAAGGCTTAGCAAAAATTTGGAGTAGTGAGCACTGGCTGACTGAATAGGATAGCTTTAAGTTTACTGAAAGAGGATTCACAGTTATCAGTCCAGACAGATTTAACTCCCCGTTTCAGTAGGTCTGTAAGTGGTGATACAAGAATTGAAATGTTAAGAACAAATCTCCTGTAATAACCTACCATTCCCAAAAATCTTTGTAGCTCTTTCCTACTTTAAGTCTGGGAAGATCACTTATAACCTGAACCTTAGCTCCTGGAGGTGCAACGTGTCCATCACGAATTACGTTCCCAAGGTACTGAACTTTAGGTTGACCAAACTCACACTTTGAGAAATTAGCTACAAGATTAGCCTGAACCAAACGCTCAAGAAATTTACTGACATGGCATAGGTGATCTTTCCAGTTGTCACTGAAGATTAATACAACATTAATTTAAACAACACACCCTGCCAAACCCTCTGTTACAACATTCATGAGCTTCTGAAAAGTGGCTGGTGCATTCTTCATACCATATGGCATTACAGAACATGCAAAAGTCTTTCCTAGTGTTACAAAACATGAGATCTCCCTAGCACGATCAGTCATAGGTACTTGCCAGTATCCCTTTAACAAATCAAACTTACGTAAATAGCCTTTCCGATCTTGTCTATGCAATTTTCCACGCGAGGGAGAGGGTTAGTTTCTGTTTTGGTTATCTGATTAACACGTCTGTAGTCGATGCAAAGCCACTGTGACCCACCTGGTTTAGGGACTAGAGTGACAGGAGAACTCCTCTCGCTCTGACAGGGCTCAATCATCTTGTGGTCCAACAGATAGCCAAGCTCCTTCTGGATGAGAGGAACTTTCACTGGGTTCATACGGTAAGGAGGCAGTTTATTTGGCTTTGCGTCTCCAACATCGACATCATGCATCAACACAGTAGTTCTTCCTGGAGTGTCACGGAACACCTGCTGGTACTCCTGCAGTAATGCCGAAAACTTCTGCCTTTCCTCGGGAGCTAGATGAGAAAGCTTAGTCTAGAGATCATTCATGATATCAAGATTCTTCCCCAAACTGTCACTCAGGCTCATACTGCATGGGAGAACTTCACTTGCAGACTCGGGTGGAACAGCTACAGTGCAGGCTGTTTTTTTTTTTTTTTTTTTTCATAATAATCATGGCGGCGCAACTGCCAGGGTCATATGCCGCTGTATAACAAAGAAGTAAAAAGCAAAAAATCAAAAAATAGAGGATAAGCCAATAAAAAAGGAGAAAATCTAAATATCTTTAAGAAGTCCTGCCTCCTTGACAAAGGAGAGGGTTGCCCCTCCCAAGGCACAGGCATCCTCTCCAAGCATGGAGGAAAGATGATACTCACCTCCATCCGTTTGGTGGTCAGAGAGGAACCGACGCCGTAAATCCTCAAGACTAGGACACTCCACCAACAGGTGCCGAACAGTCAAGGGAACCAGACAGTTATCACAGAATGGAGGAGGAGCCCTCTCCATTAAAAAATCGTGAGAGAAACGGGTGTGGCCAATGCGGAGGCGGCACAAAGCAGTCTCCCATTGACGAGGGAAGCCCTGGTAACTGAATGAGCCCACCTTCTGGCAAATCGAGCGCAACTTATTGGCACCCACAGCATCCCAATGCTCCTGCCAACAGCACCAAACTCTGAAGGCAATAAAGGAGCGCATATCTGCAGCAGGCAGACGATACAGAGGGGACTGTGCAAGAGGGGGACGAGCCGCTGCCGCCTTGGCCAGCTGATCAGCTGGTTCATTCCCTGCCACTCCTACATGAGCTGGAACCCAACAGAAATCTACACGACGTCCACGACGCCCTAAAAGGAAAAGCCACTCTAAAATGGATAAAACCAAAGGATGAGAGGGATTAAAAGACTCCATTGCAGAAAGAGCACTTCGTGAGTCACTAAAAACAGTAAAAGCAGTGTGGGGGAGAGTGAAGAGAATCTGAAAGGCAAATAAAATAGCAGTCAGCTCAGCCGTAAAAACAGAAGCAGTCACAGGGAGGCTCCCACCTCGACAGAAGGTGGGAAACACCAAACCAAAGCCCACACCCGCATCAGACTTAGATCCATCAGTATAAACTGGTATGGAGTCCCCATGAGAAGAGGCATGCTCTAAAAACAGAGAAAATAACACCTGAGGAGGAAGGGAGGCCTTACTGGATGAGAAGAAACGACAAAATGTCACCCTGGGGAGAAGCCAGTAGCCCACCCTCGGGACACGGTGGGGAGTGATCGGCACAGAAGGAACAGAGAAGCTAGACATAATCGACTGCACCCTGAAACCAAAGGGCTTTGGAAAGGATGGCCGAGTGGCAAAAATAGGTGACCGAGAATCTTGAGAGACCTTGAGAAAGGGCACGGAGTCTGGGAGACGAGATAAGCGATACCAACATCTCATCAAAAGGGAAGAGCGGAGCAAGTCTAGAGGAAGGACACCAGCATCAGCCAACAAACTCGAAATCGGGGAAGATCGGAATGCCCCAGTGGCGAGACGAACACCAGCATGATGTATGGAATCTAAAATACGAAGCCGGGCTTCTGAGGCAGAGGAATAAACTTCACATCCATAATGAAGTTTGGATAAAATCAGAGTGATGCAAGAGTAGGAGGGTCTTGCGATCAGCTCCCCAGTATGTGTGCGCTAAAACTTTCAAGAGACCCAATGCTCTGAGACACTCAGCTTTTACGTACCTCAAGTGAGGGACCCAAGTCAACCGGGTGTCAAAAATCAGCCCTAAAAACCGGGTTTCCTTTAATCACGAAATACGACGCCCATCTAAAAAAAGGTTTGGGTCAGGGTGGACTCCACGAACACGACAAAAATGCATGGCAACGGTCTTCTTGAAGGAAAATCGAAAACCTCGTTCATCAGCCCATCTAGAGACACGGTTGAGAGCCATCTGCATCCTCCTTTCTGCCATTGACATCCGTGAGGCAGTGACAGAGATTGATAAATCGTCAACATAGAGAGAGCCACGAACACCATCAGGGAGCACAGAAATAACGCTGTTAATTGCCACTGCGAAAAGGGTAACAGTTAGTATGTTCCCTTGTGGCACACCATCCTCAAGGGGACGTGCAGTAGACAGCTCACTCCCGACTCAGACCCGAATAAAACGATTAGATAAAAACTCCCGGATAAAAGTGGGGAGTTGCCCACGGAGACCAAACTCATAAAGAGATTGCAATATACCATGACGCCAGGAAGTGTCGTTCGCCTTCTGCAAATCAAAGAACACTGTGATATGATGCTGGTTAGTTGCAAAAGCCTGGCAGATGGAAGATTCTAAAGAAAGGAGAGCATCTGTGGTCGACCGCATCTTCCGAAACCCACACTGGACTGGAGACAAGTAACCACCCTTCTCTAAGTACCACATGAGCCGACTATTCACCATCTTTTCGAGGACCTTACAAAGGCAAGATGTCAGCGAGATAGGGCGATAATTAGTGGCCTGCAAGTGATCCTTACCTGGCTTAGGGATGGGGAGAACCACAGCAACACCCCATGAGGTCGGAAACCCACCATTGCACCAAATTCTGTTATACAGTGACAACAGAAAATGAAGGCCTGCATCAGGCAAATGGTGTAAGAAGGCATATGGAACATCATCCAAGCCTGGAGACGAGTCGCGACACTGCGACAATGCCATCTGAAGTTCAGAAGCAGAAAAAGCCACATTATATGACTCCTCCGCAGTAGATGGAAAACTAATGCCCAAAGATTCCAGGTACCGTCGGCGGCGTGCCGACGGGAATGAGGTGTCCTTCCTAGAGACATTAGCAAAATGAGCTGCAAATATCTCGGCAACAGACGAAGAATGAGCCACCACCACACCTGCATGAGATAAAACAAGAGGAGAGGGAACAGGAAATTTCCCGGAAATCTTCCTCACGCGTTTCCACACTTTTGTGAGAGGAGTCTGTGAAGAAATTGAAGAAACAAATAATGCCTAAGACTTCCTCCTAGCCTCCTTCATAACCCGCCGGGCATGAGCTCGGGCCCTCCTATATGCCGCTAAGTAACTAGGGTCACCTCGGTGACGACGAAGTCGGGAGAAAGCAGCACGTTTAGCCCGAACAGCAGAAGCACACTCATCAGTCCACCAGGGAACTGGACGGCAAGGAAAGTGACCAGCTGTTCTCGGAATACTCTGCAGTGCCGCCGAGTGTATTAAGTCTGTGAAATACTCAACAGCAGCATCAGTGCTGACAAAATCCTCCATACATCGGTTCGGGGAACACAGCTCCTCAAAAACCGCCCAGACCGCCCTATCCAAGCGAAAGCGGGGAAGACGACGCCGAGGCGCACTCTGTGTCGATCTTAATAAAATATTGAAGTGGTCACTGCCATGTAAGTCTGGTAACACAGCCCATGTAAAATTCAGGGCTACCCCTGCAGAGCACAGAGACAAATCAATAGAAGTAAAAATACCCATTTGACTATGGAAGTAAGTAACTTCACCAGAATTTAAAATGTACAGGTCCACATCCTCCACAGTGGAGGCTAACATAGTACCTCTAGCATCAGCTGTGGAGCCACCCCACAGGGGATGATGACTGTTCATGTCAGCCAGCAAGAAATAGGGTGAGGGAAGTGCACGAATAAGATTTTCAAGATCAACCCTCTCAATAGTGGCACTAGGAGGGAGGTACAAAGAGCACAGAGTATAACGACGGGGAAGGAAAATCTGGAGAGCAACAGCCTGCAGTGGAGTGTTAAGATTCACAGCAGTGAAAGGTATGTCACTGCGTACTAGAATAGCCACACCCCCACCATGACCTTGTCCAGGAAGAGGATCTGAATAAAAAACCTGGTAACCAGGTGGACTGGGAGGCGCAGCATCACCAACCATTGCCTCTTGTAGGCAAACACACACAGGTGAATACTCAGCCAGAAGCCAACGGAGTTCCTCCCAGTTGGCTCGTAAACCACGGCAGTTCCATTGAATAATATTAGCCATTAAAACTACTGAAATAAAAAGGGGCAGGGGAGAGGGACAAACAAAAGACCATTAAAAAAAATACTAAAGATATTAAAATGGAGGAACTATATACACAAAAGAAAGGGTCACTTAGTGGAAACCACTGAGCGACCCTGGGAGACAATCTTCTTGGGAATGCGGATACGCCCACTAAGGGGCTTGCCACGGGCAGCAGCATGGCTAGAACGAGGGTCTGGGGTTTGCGAAGTGTTGGGAGACTTCACAGACACCCGTCGCTGCCCAGCAGGAGAGGAAGTGCTACTCCGAACCCTGCCCGGGGCCCCCAGTGAACCAAGAGGTCGAGCAGGAGGGATTGGGGTCCTGGCCTCCAAACGTGGAGGGGGCAGGACAGGATCCTCAGAGGTAACCGGAGGAGGAACATCCGATTCCCCGGAGGAAGAGGTGCCAGACTGACCTGACACCCCAGAAGCCCTCGAAGACCCAGAAGCAGGGTCCGAGGGCTGTTGCACAGATGGACTAACTACAGAGGATGTGGACTCCACGACCGACACCTTGCTTGGAGGATTTTCAAGACTCAAAGACTCTGAGGAACCACGATGACGTTTAGTAAATGAAGAATGTGCACCATGACTACCAGGGGATACCATTGATGTTGAGGTCGAGTCTTGAACTGTAGTGGCAACCGTCTCAAGTGCGGGAGATTGTTGCACTGACATGGAATCAGCAGATGAAGGCATAGGAGCTGACACAACAGGAGGAACTCGGGTCTGCTGCTGGACAGGACGACGAGGACGGCTGTGACCGGACAAAACTGATGCATAAGACACTCCGTTACGGAAAACAGATGACATGGCTCTACTCCTGGCCTCAGGAAAGCTTATTTTATCCCGATTACGGATGACGAGGATCTCCTTCTCCAAGCAAAACCGGGCACAGTCTTTAGATGAAGCAGGATGTGCCTCACCACAGTGCAAACAACAAACAGGTCCAGGACAGTCCTGTCCTGCATGAGTGGATGCTCCACAACTGACACACACCACTGGGAGGCCCTGTTGCAAACGATGACAGACTCGCCCAACATGCCCGTACATCTGACAGTGGTAGCAGCGTCGTGGATTTGGGACAAAGGGTTTGACCCTAAGGGACAACCAAGCCACCTTGATGGATGAAGGCAGAACAGTACAGTCGAACGTCAGCAACAAGGATGGAGTTGGGGTAAGAATACCATCAACCTTCTTCTGAAATCTCTCCACTTTAACGACCCTGTGGACCTGGAGTTCTTCAAGCAGCTTCTCTTCACTGTAACGCAATAAGTCTTTCGAGAAAACAACACCTCGACTTTGATTAAAAATGGCATGAGGAACACAAGTGAACAGTGCATCCGGGTCCTTACACTGGGCAGCCAGCCGGGAACCCTCTTCAGGGGATGTAACCTCCACTAGGAGGCCACCATCCCCCTGAGGTGAAATCTTCGGTTCTCTGCCACAGATTGACACAATGCGCCGATGAACAGTAAAAATGTCTAGATTCCCAATAGGCTGACCATCCAAAGTGCGAATGGTGTAGTACCTTGGGAAATCAATCCTCTCATAGACACCTGGCAGGACCTCACGGGCATGTCCACAAGATGACGATGTCTGTTGCCGGCTCTTCTTCTTTGTAGTGGCCACTGACCGGAAACCACTGGAACCAGGCAGGTATGGTTCCAAGGTGGCAATGTGGGCCACACCAGCCAGAGGCACACGAGGCACACAGGAGGGAGACTGTGAAGGATGGTCAGGGACGGAGCCAGGGTCGTCAGCCGCAAGAATGTTGGAGTAAGCCATATGGAATAAAAAACAACCTTCATTCCCCCACCCCTCCACCCACCATGGAGCCCAACAAGGGGAGGCCATATGCCAGGGAAAGCACCACTGGCGACCCCAGAGGTAGTGGGAAAGTATACGCAGGTAACCACCAAGGGACCCTGACAAGGGTGACTCCAGGACGATAGGAGCCACCAGGTCCCCCAGTGCCCGCTTGACCCTAAAGCCACTAGGTGACTAGCCTGGATGGCTAGCCAGTGACCAGCCGATTGACCTGGTCGGGCCCAACCAGGCCACCCGTCTAGCCAGAATAAGGGACCAAAGAGGTGTATTGCTAGCTGCAGGGCGCACCATGCAGCATCACTCAACCTCCAGGACTCCCGTCTCCCAGCATTACGGGATGCCACGCACGGCAAACACGTGGGGAGGCAACAGTCCCGCCATAGATGGCAAATGGGCAGGGACTGACATCACCAGTAGGCCTCCTCTACCAGTGATGTAGGGGGTGCTTGGTCCACGACACTGACAAATGCCGAACCCTACAAAGGTAGGCATGCCTCCAAAGTAGGTGGCACTGCCAGCCACGCTTCAAGCCCCGCCACCACGTCAAGGTGACCCCCCTCAGCTGGGGGGTTATTTTCGTCCCGCCTGTGATATAACTTTAGCATGTTGATGTGACAAAGTTGCCTGTTCTTTCAACGATCTGGTGTGGCGATGACATAGTTGACATCACTGAGTTTCTTCTCCACGAAATAAGGACCACTAAACTTGGCCTGAAGAGGTTGCCCATGCACTGGTAGCAGAATCAAAACCTGATCTCCTGGCTGAAAGTGGCGTAACCTGGACTTCTTATCATACCAAGTCTTCATCTTCTCCTGAGCAGCTCCTAAATTCTTTCTCGCCAGCTGTAAAGCAGTAAAGAGCCATTCTTTGAACTTCATCACATACTCCAGCAGGTTGACGTCATCTTCCTCCGACAGCCAGCATTCCTTGAGTAGCTTAAGGGATCCTCTTACTTCATGGCCAAACAGTAGTTCAAAGGGTGAGAAGCCCAGTGATTCATTTGGAGATTCTCTTGCGGCAAATACAACGAATGGAAGACCTTTATCCTAAACTTTCTGCTGTTACAAACAGTATTTCCTGAGCATCGATTTGAGTGTTTGATGATATCTCGCCAACGCTTCCTGGGTCTGGGGATGGTAAACTGAAGACGTGATCTGGGTGATGCCCAACTCTTTCAGAGACTGCTTGAAAACATTTGACATGAAATTACTTCCCCGGTCTGACTGTACCTCCTTGGGCAGACCAAACTTGGTGAAGAACCCTAGCATTTCCTTAACCATATTCTTTGCTGAGATATTTCTAAGTGGGATGGCTTCATGATAACGAGTAGCCATATCAATCAGGGCCAAAACATAAGAAAATCCTGAAGAAGTCTTAGGAAGAGGGCCCACAATATCCACCAACACAAGGGTGAATGGCGCCTCAAAAGAAGGAATGGGAACTAGAGGTACAACCTTTTCGGTCTGATTACACTTCCCCACAACTTGACAGGTGTGACAAGACTTACAATACCATGAAACATCTCGGAAGATACCTGGCCAGGAGAAGTGTTTCAAAATGCGTGCCACAGTCTTCCTCACTCCACGGTGTCCTGCCAAACTGGAATCATGAGCCACTCTAATGATATCCTGCCTACAAACACGAGGGATGACAACTTGATGTACAACCTCCCATTGACAGTCGGCTGATGCTGTTGGGGGGTCTCCACTTTCTCATAAGTACTCCTGACTTTATATAATAACAAGTAGAAGCACCAGCTGACTCTTCCTCACTGCAAGCAGAGTTAGCTAGACCTTTCAACTCAAGGTCAGCAACCTGCAACTCAACCAACTCTTGACTAGACAAATTATCAACACTACGGGGTACTGCCTCATCTGGTGAGTGGTCCAAATTAGCAAGAAAAGTGTCAGCTAGGATAACATCATCATCATCATTATCCTCTAAGTCACCAGTAACTTTAAACAGCCCTAGTGACAGCACATGCAGAGAACACATCAGGGACATCACAATCCTGGGTCGCAGTCACTGGTTCACTAGACAACTGAGGAGCTGGACACACTTGACCTGACATTGGGAGTGTCTCAACCAACCCAACCATAACGGAACCATTAACAAAACCAGACTAAATTCACTCTGCACAGAGGGACAGAGAAGTAATTATTCCCTACACCTTGTAAGATTAGTTTTATCAGAGGAATTAACATTAGGACGTAGAACACTGGTCAGCATAAGGGACTGGCAAACACCTGTATCACGGTATATTTTAACTGATTTCCTGTCATTATTGTCCAGAGGACTGACAAAACCATCAGAGAGGAAATTAGCACATGAACTCTTGAGAGTTTCACCCACGTTATTGCTGAAAAGAGGAGCTTCGTCACGAGAATTTAATTCAACCCTCAAAGCAGGTTCAGTCAACTCGGTTCAAGAATTCTGGGAACTGTCAAGGGTGGACACTAGACCAATTGACTGAATATTTAAAGACTCCTTTTTGTTCACATCACGCTGTCTCCTGAAACATTTCTCCATAGTATGACCAAGCTTACTACAATAAGTACATTTACTTTTCTGAATTCTAGAGGTGGAGCTGGTATTTACTTCCTGAGAAACATCATCTTTATTCTCTTTCCTGTTACCTGTATTCTGAGTAGAGGCAATGTACTTACTCTCAGCTTTTCTTTTTTCTTTAGGATATCTCTTGTGAGTGAGAATATATTCACCAGCTCAAGCTGCAGCCTGAGACAAATTATCTATTCTTTTCTCATCAAGATATAGGCTTACATCTTTATTAATATTCCTTTTGAAGTCCTCCATCAAAATCATCTGCTTAAATTTACCAAAATCAGAAGTTACATTCTTACAATTTAACCACTGCTCTAACAGATCTTTGATTATTGCATACTCAACATGGGATTGTTTATTTTGCTTATAAGTTGTCCCAATTTTACTCTATAGGCTTCAGGAACAAGATCATATTCCTTAAGAATCAAGCTCTTAACTACATCATAAATACCAGATTGATCCTGAGGCAAAGATGCATAAGTTACTTGAGCTTTACCGGTGAGAACACTCTGAAGAAGTACTGGCCAATACTTTTTGGGCCAATTAAAACCTGTAGCTACCCTCTAAAACAACTGAAAATACTTTGTTAAATCAGATTCATTAAAAGGAGGGACAAGTTTAACATTTTTAGCCACATCAAAATCATCAGAGCTAGATGATCCAGTTCCACCTTGTTTCATGCGATACTCATGGTGTGCCTGAATCCTAGCAAGTTCAATTTGTGCCTGAGCCTGTGCCTGTGCCTCCTGAATACGAGCCTGAGACTCAGGGTCCTTAGACTTGCCTGAAACTCAGCCTCCTTAGCACGAGCCTGAAACTCAGCCTCTTTATCACGAGCTTGAAACTCATCCTCCTTAGCACGAGCCTCCTGCAGGGCTAGATGTAACTCATCTATTTCAATCTGCGTTCGCTCATCTGGGGGAATTACATTAAACAAGCTTTTATTAATCATGTCAACAATTTGATCTCTAGAATGATGAGATCGAACAGCAGTTCCCAATTGTTGAGCAACAAGCTTAAGTTGATTGTTTGTTCTGTTTTCTACATCACACACTGTTTTCACATTTGACAAAAAATCTTTGGCTTCATCAAGAGTAGTAATAGTAGACATCATGAATAAATCAGTCACAAAATATCAAGCAATATCATTAAGATAATATCCTAAATATCCTGGCGAGGTCGCCAAATTTGTGTTACGGAACAGAGAGAGATAGTGAACACTTCAAGTGAGAATACTAAAATCACTACTGTCCCGGAAAGTTCCAGGTTCAAAACAAAAGACTTAGGTAAAATTACAAGTTAACGTTTAATGCTCAAACTAACAACTAAACATTAAGGACTCAAAAGGATAATGTAATGACAAAACAGGTTACATATATGGTTAACTGAAATAGCTTCTATTAACACGAATTTAGCAAGAGCAAATTTATCTAAGTCAGCCCTGATAAAATGAGAAAACCGGATAATGCTCAGTTAAAGCAAGATATATTATTATTACAGATACAAAATATTACTAATACTGGCTGACATTAAAAACTTTACATGAATCACAAAAACCTTACCAGGCCTGCGAATTAACGCCTCACGCTATACAGTACAAGAAAAATGGTAATAACACTTACTCAAATTATACAGCAGCTAGATGGCTGGAGACTTCCTGAGCACTCACAAAGATAATAATATAGTATACAGGGGAGGACAGAGATGTGAACAAAATGAGGAGTAGATCTAAGTGGCAACTAATTTAGAGACTGAGCTCATTATATACGGGCCGGCAGAACTTGATTCAACTTGCAAGAAGGACGCACAAATGAAGCTACAGAGAACGAAGAGCCGACACTCCTGCTCTGATCAACAGAAAGAACGACTTACTCTACTATAAAGGGGGAGAAGGGGGGAAAGAGGTAGAACACGCAAGCCTGGTCACTATGGAAGCCACGTGGCGAATCGTGATCAAACATGCAGCATACTGTACATTAGAATAATACATAGGATGATGAAATCATAGGGTATGTAACAATAAAAGAGAGAGATAATGAACACTTCAATTGAGAATACTAAAATCAGTACTGTCCCACAAAGTTCCAGATTCAAAACAAAAGACTTAGGTAAAATTACAAGTTAAAGTTTAATGCTCAAACTAACAACTAAACATTCAGAACTCATAAGGATAGTGTAATGGCAAAAAGGTTACATATATGGTTAACTGCAATAGCCTCTATTGCCACGAAATTAGCAAGAGCAACTTTATCTAAGTCAGCCCTGATAAAATGAGAAAAGCAGATAATGCTCAGTTAAAGCAAGATATAATATTATTACAGATACAAAATATTACTAATACTGGCTGACAGCATGGAAACAATGTAAACACAAAAACTTTACCAGGCTTAAGAATTATCGCCTTAGCTTATACAGTACAAGAAAAATGGTAATAACACTTATACTGAAATTATACAGCATCTTGATGGCAGGAGACTTACTGAGCACCCACAATAATAATATACTGTACAGGGGGAGATAGAGATGTGAACAGAATGAGGAGTAGATCTAAGTGTCAACTAATGCAGAGACTGAGCTCATTATGTAGGAGGCCGGCGGAGCTTGATTCAACTTGTAAGAAGGACGCGCAAATGAAGGCATAGGGGATGAAGATTTAACAATCCTGCCCTGAACAACAGAAAGAACGACTTACTCTACTATAAGGGGGAGCAGGGGGAGTGAGGTAGAACACGCAAGCCTGGTCACTATGGAAGCCACGTGGCGAATCGTGAACAAACATGCAGCATACTGTACATTAGGATCATACAAACGATGATGCAATCACGAACAAAACTATCATAAGTTAGAATTATACATGGGATGATGAAATCATAGGCTATGTTACACCTCCCCACAAAGAAAAAGAAACTTACAAAGGAAATTTATTACTCTAAAACAATCTGTCTAAAGTCTAGATAAGCAATCTGCAATAATATTTTCTTTCTCCTTGACATGTTGTACGTCTAATGAATACCCCTGAAAAAGTAGACTCCATCTTGTCAATCTCTGATTTTTATCTTTAAATTTACTAAGGAATTTCAGCTGGTTATGATCGGTATAAATGACTATGGGGTCAAAACCAGAACACAAATAAAATGAAAAATACAGTAAACCCAAAATCAAGGCCAAAAGCTCTTTCTCAATAGTTGAGTAGTTCTTTTGAGGTGGAGTGAACTTCTTATTGTAATAAGATACAGGGTGTTGAATACCCTGATCATCCACTTGCAGCAAAACAGCCCAAGCTCCTGTATCACTTGCGTCAACAGCCATCTTAAAAGGCTTAGCAAAAATTTTGAGTAGCGAGCACTGGCTGACTGAATAGGATAGCTTTAAGTTTACTGAAAGAGGATTCACAGTTATCAGTCAGACAGATTTAACTCCCCGTTTCAGTAGGTCTGTAAGTGGTGATACAAGAATTGAAATGTTAAGAACAAATCTCCTGTAATAGCCTACCATTCCCAAAAATCTTTGTAGCTCTTTCCTACTTTTAGGTCTGGGAAGATCACTTATAACCTGAACCTTAGCTCCTGGTGGTGCAACGTGTCCATCACCAATTACGTTCCCAAGGTACTGAACTTTAGGTTGACCAAACTCACACTTTGAGAAATTAGCTACAAGATTAGCCTGAACCAAACGCTCAAGAAATTTACTGACGTGGCATAGGTGATCTTTCCAGTTGTCACTGAAGATTAATACATCAATTTAAGCAACACACCCTGCCAAACCCTCTGTTACAACATTCATGAGCTTCTGAAAAGTGGCTGGCGCATTCTTCATACCATATGGCATTACAGAACATGCAAAAGTCTTTTCTAGTGTTACAAAACATGAGATCTCCCTAGCACGGTCAGTCATAGGTACTTGCCAGTAATCCCTTTAACAAATCAAACTTACTTAAATAGCCTTTCCGATCTTGTCTACGCAATCTTCCACGCGAGGGAGAGGGTTAGTGTCTGTTTTGGTTATCTGATTAACACGTCTGTAGTCGATGCAAAGCCGCTGTGACCCACCTGGTTTAGGGACTAGAGTGACAGGAGAACTCCTCTCGCTCTGACAGGGCTCAATCATCTTGTGGTCCAACAGATAGCCAAGCTCCTTCTGGATGAGAGGAACTTTCACTGGGTTCACACGGTAAGGAGGCAGTTTATTTGGCTTTGCGTCTCCAACATCGAGATCATGCATCAACACAGTAGTTCTTCCTGGAGTGTCACGGAACACCTGCGGGTACTCCTGCAGTAATGCCGAAAACTCCTGCCTTTCCTCGGGAGCTAGATGAGAAAGCTTAGTCTAGAGATCATTCATGATATCAAGATTCTTCCCCAAACTGTCACTCAGGCTCATACTGCATGGGAGAACTTCACTTGCAGACTCGGGTGGAACAGCTACAGTGCAGACTGGGTTATTTTCGTCCCGCCTGTGATATAACTTTAGCATGTTGATGTGACAAAGTTGCCTGTTCTTTCAACGATCTGGTGTGGCGATGACATAGTTGACATCACTGAGTTTCTTCTCCACGAAATAAGGACCACTAAACTTGGCCTGAAGAGGTTGCCCATGCACTGGTATCAGAATCAAAACCTGATCTCCTGACTGAAAGTGGCGTAACCTTTACTTCTTATCATACCAAGTTTTCATTTTCTCCTGAGCAGCTCCTAAATTCTTTCTCGCCAGCTGTAAAGCAGTAAAGAGCCATTCTTTGAACTTCATCACATACTCCAGCAGGTTGACGTCATCTTCCTCCGACAGCCAGCATTCCTTGAGTAGCTTAAGGGATCCTCTTACTTCATGGCCAAACAGTAGTTCAAAGGGTGAGAAGCCCAGTGATTCATTTGGAGATTCTCTTGCGGCAAATACAACGAATGGAAGACCTTTATCTTAAACTTTCTGCTGTTACAAACAGTATTTCCTGAGCATCGATTTGAGTGTTTGATGATATCTCGCCAACGCTTCCTGGGTCTGGGGATGGTAAACTGAAGACGTGATCTGGGTGATGCCCAACTCTTTCAGAGACTGCTTGAAAACATTTGACATGAAATTACTTCCCCGGTCTGACTGTACCTCCTTGGGCAGACCAAACTTGGTGAAGAACCCTAGCATTTACTTAACCATATTCTTTGCTGAGATATTTCTAAGTGGAATGGCTTCATGATAACGAGTAGCCATATCAATCAGGGCCAAAACATAAGAAAATCCTGAAGAAGTCTTAGGAAGAGGGCCCACAATATCCACCAACACAAGGGTGAATGGCGCCTCAAAAGGAGGAATGGGAACTAGAGGTACAACCTTTTCGGTCTGATTACACTTCCCCACAACTTGACAGGTGTGACAAGACTTACAATACCAGGAAACATCTCGGAAGATACCTGGCCAGTAGAAGTGTTTCAAAATGCGTGCCACAGTCTTCCTCACTCCACGGTGTCCTGCCAAACTGGAATCATGAGCCACTCTAATGATATCCTGCCTACAAACACGAGGGATGACAACTTGATGTACAACCTCCCATTGACAGTCGGCTGATGCTGTTGGGGGGTCTCCACTTTCTCATAAGTACTCCTGACTTTATATAATAACAAGTAGAAGCACCAGCTGACTCTTCCTCACTGCAAGCAGAGTTAGCTAGACCTTTCAACTCAGGGTCAGCAACCTGCAACTCAACCAACTCTTGACTAGACAAATTATCAACACTACGGGGTACTGCCTCATCTGGTGAGAGGTCCAAATTAGTAAGAAAAGTGTCAGCTAGGATAACATCATCATCATTATCCTCTAAGTCACCAGTAACTTTAGACAGCCCTAGTGACAGCACATGCAGAGAACACATCAGGGACATCACAATCCTGGGTCGCAGTCACTGGTTCACTAGACAACTGAGGAGCTGAACACACTTGACCTGACATTGGGAGTGTCTCAACCAACCCAACCATAACGGAACCATTAACAAAACCAGACTTAATTTACTCTGCACAGAGAGACAGAGAAGTAATTATTCCCTACACCTAGTAAGATTAGTTTCATCAGAGGAATTAACATTAGGGCGTAGAACACTGGTCAGCATAAGGGACTGGCAAACACCTGTATCACGGTATATTTTAACTGATTTCCTGTCATTATTGTCCAGAGGACTGACAAAACCATCAGAGAGGAAATTAGCACATGAACTCTTGAGAGTGTCACCCACGTTACTGCTGAAAAGAGGAGCTTCGTCACGAGAATTTAATTCAACCCTCAAAGCAGGTTCAGTCAACTCGGTTCAAGAATTCTGGGAACTGTCAAGGGTGGACACTAGACCAATTGACTGAATATTTAAAGACACCTTTTTGTTCACATCACGCTGTCTCCTGAAACATTTCTCCATAGTATGACCAAGCTTACTACAATAAATACATTTACTTTTCAGAATTCTAGAGGTGGAGCTGGTATTTACTTCCTGAGAAACATCATCTTTATTCTCTTTCCTGTTACCTGTACTCTGAGTAGAGGCAATGTAATTACTCTCAGCTTTTCTTTTTTCTTTAGGATATCTCTTGTGAGTGAGAATATATTCACCAGCTCAAGCTGCAGCATGAGACAAATTATCTATTCTTTTCTCATCAAGATATAGGCTTACATCTTTATTAATATACCTTTTGAAGTCCTCCATCAAAATCATCTGCTTAAATTTACCAAAATCAGAAGTTACATTCTTAGAATTTAACCACTGCTCTAACAGATCTTTGATTATTGCATACTCAACATGGGATTGTTTATTTTGCTTATAAGTTGTCCCAATTTTACTCTATAGGCTTCAGGAACAAGCTCATATTCCTTAAGAATCAAGCTCTTAACTACATCATAAATATCAGATTGATCCTGAGGCAAAGATGCATAAGTTACTTGAGCTTTACCGGTGAGAACACTCTGAAGAAGTACTGGCCAATACTTTTTGGGCCAATTAAAACCTGTAGCTACCCTGTATATCAACTGAAAATACTTTGTTAAATCAGATTCATTAAAAGGAGGGACAAGTTTAACATTTTTAGCCACATCAGGATCACCAGAGCTAGATGATCCAGTTCCACCTTGTTTCATGCGATACTCATGGTCTGCCTGAATCCTAGCAAGTTCAATTTGTGCCTGAGCCTGTGCCTGTGCCTCCTGAATACGAGCCTGAGACTCAGGCTCCTTAGACTTTTGCCTGAAACTCAGCCTCCTTAGCACGAGCCTGAAACTCAGCCTCCTTATCACGAGCTTGAAACTCATCCTCCTTAGTACGAGCCTCCTGCAGGGCTAGATGTAACTTATCTATTTCAATCTGCGTTTGCTCATCTGGGGGAGTTATATTAAACAAGCTTTTATTAATCATGTCAACAATTTGATCTCTAGAATGATGAGATCGAACAGCAGTTCCCAATTGTTGAGCAACAAGCTTAAGTTGATTGTTTGTTCTGTTTTCTACATCACACACTGTTTGCACATTTGAGAAAAAATCTTTGGCTTCATCAAGAGTAGTAATAGTAGACATCATGAATAAATCAGTCACAAAATATCAAGCAATATCATTATGATAATATCCTAAATATCCTGGCGAGGTCGCCAAATTTGTGTTACTGAACAGAGATAGATAGTGAACACTTCTAGTGAGAATACTAAAATCACTACTGTCCCGCAAAGTTCTAGGTTCAAAACAAAAGAACTAGGTAAAATAACAAGTTAAAGTTTAATGCTCAAACTAACAACTAAACATTAAGGACTCAAAAGGATAATGTAATGACAAATCAGGTTACATATATGGTTAACTGAAATAGCTTCTATTAACACGAATTTAGCAAGAGCAAATTTATCTAAGTCAGCCCTGATAAAATGAGAAAACCGGATAATGCTCAGTTAAAGCAAGATATATTATTATTACAGATACAAAATATTACTAATACTGGCTGACAGCATGGAAACAATGTAAACACAAAAACTTTACCAGGCTTAAGAATTATCGCCTTAGCTTATACAGTACAAGAAAAATGGTAATAACACTTATACTGAAATTATACAGCATCTTGATGGCAGGAGACTTCCTGAGCACCCGCAATAATAATATACTGTACAGGGGGAGATAGAGATGTGAACAGAATAAAGGAGTAGATCTAAGTGTCAAGTAATGCAGAGACTGAGCTCATTATATAAGAGGCCGGCAGAGCTTGATTCAACTTGTAAGAAGGACGCGCAAATGAAGGCATAGGGGATGAAGATTTAACAATCCTGCCCTGAACAACAGAAAGAACGACTTACTCTACTATAAGGGGGAGCAGGGGGGAGTGAGGTAGAACACGCAAGCCTGGTCACTATGGAAGCCACGTGGCGAATCGTGAACAAACATGCAGCATACTGTACATTAGGATCATACAAACGATGATGCAATCACGAACAAAACTATCATAAGTTAGAATTATACATGGGATGATGAAATCATAGGCTATGTTACACCTCCCCACAAAGAAAAAGAAACTTACAAAGGAAATTTATTACTCTAAAACAATCTGTCTAAAGTCTAGATAAGCAATCTGCAATAATATTTTCTTTCTCCTTGACATGTTGTACGTCTAATGAATACCCCTGAAAAAGTAGACTCCATCTTGTCAACTCTGATTTTTATCTTTAAATTTGCTAAGGAATTTCAGCTGGTTATGATCGGTATAAATGACTATGGGGTCAAAACCAGAACACAAATAAAATGAAAAATACAGTAAACCCAAAATCAAGGCCAAAAGCTCTTTCTCAATAGTTGAGTAGTTCTTTTGAGGAGTGAACTTCTTATTGTAATAAGATACAGGGTATTCAATACCCTGATCATCCCCTTGCAGCAAAACAGCCCAAGCTCCTGTATCACTTGCGTCAACAGCCATCTTAAAAGGCTTAGCAAAAATTTTGAGTAGCGAGCACGGGCTGACTGAATAGGATAGCTTTAAGTTTACTGAAAGAGGATTCACAGTTATCAGTCAGACAGATTTAACTCCCCGTTTCAGTAGGTCTGTAAGTGGTGATACAAGAATTGAAATGTTAAGAACAAATCTCCTGTAATAACCTACCATTCCCAAAAATCTTTGTAGCTCTTTCCTACTTTAAGTCTGGGAAGATCACTTATAACCTGAACCTTAGCTCCTGGTGGTGCAACGTGTCCATCACCAATTACGTTCCCATGGTACTGAACTTTAGCTTGACCAAACTCACACTTTGAGAAATTAGCTACAAGATTAGCCTGAACCAAACGCTCAAGAAATTTACTGACATGGCATAGGTGATCTTTCCAGTTGTCACTGAAGATTAATACAACATCAATTTAAACAACACACCCTGCCAAACCCTCTGTTACAACATTCATGAGCTTCTGAAAAGTGGCTGGTGCATTCTTCATACCATATGGCATTACAGAACATGGAAAAGTCTTTCCTAGTGTTACAAAATATGAGATATCCCTAGCACGATCAGTCATAGGTACTTGCCAGTATCCTTTTAACAAATCAAATTTACGTAAATAGCCTTTCCGATCTTGTCTACGCAATCTTCCACGCGAGGGAGAGGGTTAGTGTCTGTTTTGGTTATCTGATTAACACGTCTGTAGTCGATGCAAAGCCGCTGTGACCCACCTGGTTTAGGGACTAGAGTGACAGGAGAACTCCTCTCGCTCTGACAGGGCTCAATCATCTTGTGGTCCAACAGATAGCCAAGCTCCTTCTGGATGAGAGGAACTTTCACTGGGTTCACACGGTAAGGAGGCAGTTTATTTGGCTTTGCGTCTCCAACATCGACATCATGCATCAACACAGTAGTTCTTCCTGGAGTGTCACGGAACACCTGCGGGTACTCCTGCAGTAATGCCGAAAACTCCTGCCTTTCCTCGGGAGCTAGATGAGAAAGCTTAGTCTAGAGATCATTCATGATATCAAGATTCTTCCCCAAACTGTCACTCAGGCTCATACTGCATGGGAGAACTTCACTTGCAGACTCGGGTGGAACAGCTACAGTGCAGACTGTTTTTTTTTTTTTTTTTTTTTTTTTTCATAATAATCATGGCGGCGCAACTGCCAGGGTCATATGCCGCCGTATAACAAAGAAGTAAAAAGCAAAAAAACAAAAAATAGAGGATAAGCCAATAAAAAAGGAGAAAATCTAAATATCTTTAAGAAGTCCTGCCTCCTTGAGAAAGGAGAGGGTTGCCCCTCCCAAGGCACAGGCATCCTCTCCAAGCACGGAGGAAAGATGATACTCACCTCCATCCGTTTGGTGGTCAGAGAGGAACCGACGCCATAAATCCTCAAGACTAGGACACTCCACCAACATGTGCCGAACAGTCAAGGGAACCAGACAGTCATCACAGAATGGAGGAGGAGCCCTCTCCATTAAAAAACCGTGAGAGAAACGGGTGTGGCCAATGCGGAGGCGGCACAAAGCAGTCTCCCATTGACGAGGGAAGCCCTGGTAACTGAATGAGCCCACCTTCTGGCAAATCGAGCGCAACTTATTGGCACCCACAGCATCCCAATGCTCCTGCCAACAGCACCAAACTCTGAAGGCAATAAAGGAGCGCATATCTGCAGCAGGCAGACGATACAGAGGGACTGTGCATGTGGGGGACGAGCCGCTGCCGCCTTGGCCTGCTGATCAGCTGGTTCATTCCCTGCCACTCATACATGAGCTGGAACCCAACAGAAATCTACACGACGTCCACGCCGCCCTAAAAGTAAAAGCCACTCTAAAATGGATAAAACCAAGGGATGAGAGGGATTAAAAGACTCCATTTCAGAAAGAGGGCACTTCGTGAGTCACTAAAAACAGTAAAAGCAGTGTGGGGGAGAGTGAAGAGAATCTGAAAGGCAAATAAAATAGCAGTCAGCTCAGCCGTAAAAACAGAAGCAGTCACAGGGAGGCTCCCACCTCGACAGAAGGTGGGAAACACCACACCAAAGCCCACACCCGCATCAGACTTAGATCCATCAGTATAAACTGCTATGGAGTCCCCATGAGAAGAGGCATGCTCTAAAAACAGAGAAAATAAAACCTGAGGAGGAAGGAGGCCTTACTGGATGAGAAGAAACGACAAAATGTCACCCTGGGGAGAAGCCAGTAGCCCACCCTCGGGACACGGTGGGGAGTGATCGGCACAGAAGGAACAGAGAAGCTAGACATAATCGACTGCACCCTGAAACCAAAGGGCTTTGGAAAGGATGGCCGAGTGGCAAAAATAGGTGACCGAGAATCTTGAGAGACCTTGAGAAAGGGCACGGAGTCTGGGAGACGAGATAAGCGATACCAACATCTCATCAAAAGAGAAGAGCGGAGCAAGTCTAGAGGAAGGACACCAGCATCAGCCAACAAACTCGAAATCGGGGAAGATCGGAATGCCCCAGTGGCGAGACGAACACCAGCATGATGTATGGAATCTAAAATACGAAGCCGGGCTTCTGAGGCAGAGGAATAAACTTCACATCCATAATGAAGTTTGGATAAAATCAGAGACTGATGCAAGAGGAGGAGGATCTTGCGATCAGCTCCCCAGTATGTGTGCGCTAAAACTTTCAAGAGACCCAATGCTCTGAGACACTCAGCTTTTACGTACCTCAAGTGAGGGACCCAAGTCAACCGGCTGTCAAGAATCAGCCCTAAAAACCGGGTTTCCTTTAAAAACGAAATACGACGCCCATCTAAAAAAAGGTTTGGGTCAGGGTGGACTCCACGAACACGACAAAAATGCATGGCAACGGTCTTCTTGAAGGAAAATCGAAAACCTCGTTCATCAGCCCATCTAGAGACACGGTTGAGAGCCATCTGCATCCTCCTTTCTGCCATTGACATCCGTGAGGCAGTGACAGAGATTGATAAATCGTCAACATAGAGAGAGCCACGAACACCATCAGGGAGCACAGAAATAACGCTGTTAATTGCCACTGCGAAAAGGGTAACACTTAGTATGCTCCCTTGTGGCACACCATCCTCAAGGGGACGTGCAGTAGACAGCTCACTCCCGACTCGGACCCGAATAAAACGATTAGATAAAAACTCCCGGATAAAAGTGGGGAGTTGCCCACGGAGACCAAACTCATAAAGAGATTGCAATATACCATGACGCCAGGAAGTGTCGTACGCCTTCTGCAAATCAAAGAACACTGTGATATGATGCTGGTTAGTTGCAAAAGCCTGGCAGATGGAAGATTCTAAAGAAAGGAGAGCATCTGTGGTAGACCGCATCTTCCGAAACCCACACTGGACTGGAGACAAGTAACCACCCTTCTCTAAGTACCACATGAGCCGACTATTCACCATCTTTTCGAGGACCTTACAAAGGCAAGATGTCAGCGAGATAGGGCGATAATTAGTGGCCTGCAAGTGATCCTTACCTGGCTTAGGGATGGGGAGAACCACAGCAACACCCCATGAGGTCGGAAACCCACCATTGCACCAAATTCTGTTATACAGTGACAACAGAAAATGAAGGCCTGCATCAGGCAAGTGGTGTAAGAAGGCATATGGAACATCATCCAAGCCTGGAGACGAGTCGCGACACTGCGACAATGCCATCTGAAGTTCAGAAGCAGAAAAAGCAACATTATATGACTCCTCCGCAGTAGATGGAAAACTAATGCCCAAAGATTCCAGGTACCGTCGGCGGCGTGCCGACGGGGATGAGGTGTCCTTCCTAGAGACATTAGCAAAATGAGCTGCAAATATCTCGGCAACAGACGAAGAATGAGCCACCACCACACCTGCATGAGATAAAACAGGAGGAGAGGGAACAGGAAATTTCCCGGAAATCTTCCTCACCCGTTTCCACACTTTTGTGAGAGGAGTCTGTGAAGAAATTGAAGAAACAAATGATGCCTAAGACTTCCTCCTAGCCTCCTACATAACAAGCCGGGCATGAGCTCGGGCCCTCCTATATGCCGCTAAGTAACCAGGGTCACCTCGGTGACGACGAAGTCGGGAGAAAGCAGCACGTTTAGCCCGAACAGGAGAAGCACACTCATCAGTCCACCAGGGAACTGGACGGCAAGGAAAGTGACCAGCTGTTCTCGGAATACTCTGCAGTGCCGCCGAGTGTATTAAGTCTGTGAAATACTCAACAGCAGCATCAGTGCTGACAAAATCCTCCACATTTCGGTTCGGGGAACACAGCTCCTCAAAAACCGGTCAGACCGCCCTATCCAAGTGCCAGCGGGGAAGACGACGCCGAGGCGCACTCTGTGTCGATCTTAATAAAATAGGGAAGTGGTCACTGCCATGTAAGTCTGGTAACACAGCCCATGTAAAATTCAGGGCTACCCCTGCAGAGCACAGAGACAAATCAATAGAAGTAAAAATACCCGTTTGACTATGGAAGTAAATAACTTCACCAGAATTTAAAATGTAAAGGTCCACATCCTCCACAATGGAGGCTAACATAGTACCTCTAGCATCAGCTGTGGAGCCACCCCACAGGGGATGATGACTGTTCATGTCAGCCAGCAAGAAATAGGGTGAGGGAAGTGCACGAATAAGATTTTCAAGATCAACCCTCTCAATAGTGGCACTAGGAGGGAGGTACAAAGAGCACACAGTATAACGACGGGGAAGGAAAATCTGGAGAGCAACAGCCTGCAGTGGAGTGTTAAGATTCACAGCAGTGAAAGGTATGTCACTGCGTACTAGAATAGCCACACCCCCACCATGACCTTGTCCAGGAAGAGGATCTGAATAAAAAACCTGGTAACCAGGTGGACTGGGAGGCGCAGCATCACCAACCATTGTCTCTTGTAGGCAAACACACACAGGTGAATACTCAGCCAGAAGCCAACGGAGTTCCTCCCAGTTGGCTCGTAAACCACGGCAGTTCCATTGAATAATATTAGCCATTAAAACTACTGAAATAAAAGGGGCAGGGGAGAGGGACAAACAGAAGACCATAAAAAAAAATACTAAAGATATTAAAATGGAGGAACTATATACACAAAAGAAAGGGTCACTTAGTTGAAACCACTGAGCGACCCTGGGAGACAATCTTCTTGGGAATGCGGATACGCCCACTAAGGGGCTTGCCACGGGCAGCAGCATGGCTAGAACGAGGGCCTGGGGTCTGCGAAGTGTTGGGAGACTTCACAGACACCCGTCGCTGCCCAGCAGGAGAGGAAGAGCTACTCCGAACCCTGCCCGGGGCCCCCAGTGAACCAAGAGGTCGAGCAGGAGGGATTGGGGTCCTGGCCTCCAAACGTGGAGGGGGCAGGACAGGATCCTCAGAGGTAACCGGAGGAGGAACATCCGATTCCCCGGAGGAAGAGGTGCCAGACTGACCTGACACCCCAGAAGCCCTCGAAGACCCAGAAGCAGGGTCCGAGGGCTGTTGCACAGATGGACTAACTACAGAGGATGTGGACTCCACGACCGACACCTTGCTTGGAGGATCTTCAAGACTCAAAGACTCTGAGGAACCACGATGACGTTTAGCAAATGAAGAATGTGCACCATGACTACCAGGGGATAACATTGATGTAGAGGTCGAGTCTTGAACTGTAGTGGCAACCGTCTCAAGTGCGGGAGATTGTTGCACTGACATGGAATCAGCAGATGAAGGCATAGGAGCTGACACAACAGGAGGAACTCGGGTCTGCTGCTGGACAGGACGACGAGGACGGCTATGACTGGACAAAACTGATGCATAAGACACTCCGTTACGGAAAACAGATGACATGGCTCTACTCCTGGCCTCAGGAAAGCTTATTTTATCCCGATTACGGATGAGGAGGATCTCCTTCTCCAAGCAAAACCGGGCACAGTCTTTAGATGAAGCAGGATGTGCCTCACCACAGTGCAAACAACAAACAGGTCCAGGACAGTCCTGTCCTGCATGAGTGGATGCTCCACAACTGACACACACCACTGGGAGGCCCTGTTGCAAACGACGACAGACTCGCCCAACATGCCCGTACATCTGACAGTGGTAGCAGCGTCGTGGATTTGGGACAAAGGGTTTGACCCTAAGGGACAACCAAGCCACCTTGATGGATGAAGGCAGAACAGTACAGTCGAACGTCAGCAACAAGGATGGAGTTGGGGTAAGAATACCATCAACCTTCTTCTGAAATCTCTCCACTTTAACGACCCTGTGGACCTGGAGTTCTTCAAGCAGCTTCTCTTCACTGTAACGCAATAAGTCTTTCGAGAAAACAACACCTCGACTTTGATTAAAAAAGGCATGAGGAACACAAGTGAACAGTGCATCCGGGTCCTTACACTGGGCAGCCAGCCGGGAACCCTCTTCAGGGGATGTAACCTCCACTAGGAGGCCACCATCCCCCTGAGGTGAAATCTTCGGTTCTCTGCCACAGATTGACACAATGCGCCGATGAACAGTAAAAATGTCTAGATTCCCAATAGGCTGACCATCCAAAGTGCGAATGGTGTAGTACCTTGGGAAATCAATCCTCTCATAGACACCTGGCAGGACCTCACGGGCATGTCCACAAGATGACGATGTCTGTTGCCGGCTCTTCTTCTTTGTAGTGGCCACTGACCGGAAACCACTGGAACCAGGCAGGTATGGTTCCAAGGTGGCAACGTGGGCCACACCAGCCAGAGGCACACGAGGCACACAGGAGGGAGACTGTGAAGGATGGTCAGGGACGGAGCCAGGGTCGTCAGCCGCAAGAATGTTGGAGGAAGCCATATGTAATAAAAAACAACCTTCATTCCCCCACCCCTCCACCCACCATGGAGCCCAACAAGGGGAGGCCATATGCCAGGGAAAGCACCACTGGCGACCCCAGAGGTAGTGGGAAAGTATACGCAGGTAACCACCAAGGGACCCTGACAAGGGTGACTCCAGGACGATAGGAGCCACCAGGTCCCCCAGTGCCCGCTTGACCCTAAAGCCACTAGGTGACTAGCCTGGATGGCTAGCCAGTGACCAGCCGATTGACCTGGTCGGGCCCAACCAGGCCACCCGTCTAGCCAGAATAAGTTACCAAAGAGGTGTATTGCTAGCTGCAGGGTGCACCATGCAGCATCACTCAACCTCCAGGACTCCCGTCTCCCAGCATTACGGGATGCCACGCACGGCAAACACGTGGGGAGGCAACAGTCCCGCCATAGATGGCAAATGGGCAGGGACTGACATCACCAGTAGGCCTCCTCTACCAGTGATGTAGGGGGTGCTTGGTCCACGACACTGAGAAATGCCGAACCCTACAAAGGTAGGCATGACTCCAAAGTAGGTGGCACTGCCAGCCACGCTTCAAGCCCCGCCACCACGTCAAGGTGACCCCCCTCAGCGGGGGGGTTATTTTCGTCCCGCCTGTGATATAACTTTAGCATGTTGATGTGACAAAGTTGCCTGTTCTTTCAACGATCTGGTGTGGCGATGACATAGTTGACATCACTGAGTTTCTTCTCCACGAAATAAGGACCACTAAACTTGGCCTGAAGAGGTTGCCCATGCACTGGTAGCAGAATCAAAACCTGATCTCCTGGCTGAAAGTGGCGTAACCTGGACTTCTTATCATACCAAGTCTTCATCTTCTCCTGAGCAGCTCCTAAATTCTTTCTCGCCAGCTGTAAAGCAGTAAAGAGCCATTCTTTGAACTTCATCACATACTCCAGCAGGTTGACGTCATCTTCCTCAGACAGCCAGCATTCCTTGAGTAGCTTAAGGGATCCTCTTACTTCATGGCCAAACAGTAGTTCAAAGGGTGAGAAGCCCAGTGATTCATTTGGAGATTCTCTTGCGGCAAATACAACGAATGGAAGACCTTTATCCTAATCTTTCTGCTGTTACAAACAGTATTTCCTGAGCATCGATTTGAGTGTTTGATGATATCTCGCCAACGCTTCCTGGGTCTGGGGATGGTAAACTGAAGACGTGATCTGGGTGATGCCCAACTCTTTCAGAGACTGCTTGAAAACATTTGACATGAAATTACTTCCAGTGTCTGACTGTACCTCCTTGGGCAGACCAAACTTGGTGAAGAACCCTAGCATTTCCTTAACCACATTCTTTGCTGAGATATTTCTAAGTGGAATGGCTTCATGATAACGAGTAGCCATATCAATCAGGGCCAAAACATAAGAAAATCCTGAAGAAGTCTTAGGAAGAGGGCCCACAATATCCACCAACACAAGGGTGAATGGCGCCTCAAAAGGAGGAATGGGAACTAGAGGTACAACCTTTTCGGTCTGATTACACTTCCCCACAACTTGACAGGTGTGACAAGACTTACAATACCAGGAAACATCTCGGAAGATACCTGGCCAGTAGAAGTGTTTCAAAATGCGTGCCACAGTCTTCCTCACTCCACGGTGTCCTGCCAAACTGGAATCATGAGCCACTCTAATGATATCCTGCCTACAAACACGAGGGATGACAACTTGATGTACAACCTCCCATTCACAGTCGGCTGATGCTGTTGGGGGGTCTCCACTTTCTCATAAGTACTCCTGACTTTATATAATAACAAGTAGAAGCACCAGCTGACTCTTCCTCACTGCAAGCAGAGTTAGCTAGACCTTTCAACTCAGGGTCAGCAACCTGCAACTCAACCAACTCTTGACTAGACAAATTATCAACACTACGGGGTACTGCCTCATCTGGTGAGTGGTCCAAATTAGCAAGAAAAGTGTCAGCTAGGATAACATCATCATCATCATTATCCTCTAAGTCACCAGTAACTTTAGACAGCCCTAGTGACAGCACATGCAGAGAACACATCAGGGACATCACAATCCTGGGTCGCAGTCACTGGTTCACTAGACAACTGAGGAGCTGGACACACTTGACCTGACATTGGGAGTGTCTCAACCAACCCAACCATAACGGAACCATTAACAAAACCAGACTAAATTCACTCTGCACAGAGGGACAGAGAAGTAATTATTCCCTACACCTTGTAAGATTAGTTTCATCAGAGGAATTAACATTAGAGCGTAGAACACTGGTCAGCATAAGGGACTGGCAAACACCTGTATCACGGTATATTTTAACTGATTTCCTGTCATTATTGTCCAGAGGACTGACAAAACCATCAGAGAGGAAATTAGCACATGAACTCTTGAGAGTGTCACCCACGTTACTGCTGAAAAGAGGAGCTTCGTCACGAGAATTTAATTCAACCCTCAAAGCAGGTTCAGTTAACTCGGTTCAAGAATTCTGGGAACTGTCAAGGGTGGACACTAGACCAATTGACTGAATATTTAAAGACTCCTTTTTGTTCACATCACGCTGTCTCCTGAAACATTTCTCCATAGTATGACCAAGCTTACTACAATAAGTACATTTACTTTTCTGAATTCTAGAGGTGGAGCTGGTATTTACTTCCTGAGAAACATCATCTTTATTCTCTTTCCTGTTACCTGTACTCTGAGTAGAGGCAATGTACTTACTCTCAGCTTTTCTTTTTTCTTTAGGATATCTCTTGTGAGTGAGAATATATTCATCAGCTAAAGCTGCAGCATGAGACAAATTATCTATTCTTTTCTCATCAAGATATAGGCTTACATCTTTATTAATATACCTTTTGAAGTCCTCCATCAAAATCATCTGCTTAAATTTATCAAAATCAGAAGTTACATTCTTAGAATTTAACCACTGCTCTAACAGATCTTTGATTATTGCATACTCAACATGGGATTGTTTATCTTGCTTATAAGTTGTCCCAATTTTACTCTATAGGCTTCAGGAACAAGCTCATATTCCTTAAGAATCAAGCTCTTAACTACATCATAAATACCAGATTGATCCTGAGGCAAAGATGCATAAGTTACTTGAGCTTTACCGGTGAGAACACTCTGAAGAAGTACTGGCCAATACTTTTTGGGCCAATTAAAACCTGTAGCTACCCTCTAAAACAACTGAAAATACTTTGTTAAATCAGATTCATTAAAAGGAGGGACAAGTTTAACATTTTTAGCCACATCAAAATCATCAGAGCTAGATGATCCAGTTCCACCTTGTTTCATGCGATACTCATGGTCTGCCTGAATCCTAGCAAGTTCAATTTGTGCCTGAGCCTGTGCCTGTGCCTCCTGAATACGAGCCTGAGACTCAGGCTCCTTAGACTTTTGCCTGAAACTCAGCCTCCTTAGCACGAGCCTGAAACTCAGCCTCCTTATCACGAGCTTGAAACTCATCCTCCTTAGCACGAGCCTCCTGCAGGGCTAGATGTAACTTATCTATTTCAATCTGCGTTTGCTCATCTGGGGGAGTTACATTAAACAAGCTTTTATTAATCATGTCAACAATTTGATCTCTAGAATGATGAGATCGAACAGCAGTTCCCAATTGTTGAGCAACAAGCTTAAGTTGATTGTTTGTTCTGTTTTCTACATCACACACTGTTTGCACATTTGACAAAAAATCTTTGGCTTCATCAAGAGTAGTAATAGTAGACATCATGAATAAATCAGTCACAAAATATCAAGCAATATCATTATGATAATATCCTAAATATCCTGGCGAGGTCGCCAAATTTGTGTTACGGAACAGAGAGAGATAGTGAACACTTCAAGTGAGAATACTAAAATCACTACTGTCCCGCAAAGTTCCAGGTTCAAAACAAAAGACTTAGGTAAAATTACAAGTTAAAGTTTAATGCTCAAACTAACAACTAAACATTAAGGACTCAAAAGGATAATGTAATGACAAAACAGGTTACATATATGGTTAACTGAAATAGCTTCTATTAACACGAATTTAGCAAGAGCAAATTTATCTAAGTCAGCCCTGATAAGATGAGAAAACCGGATAATGCTCAGTTAAAGCAAGATATATTATTATTACAGATACAAAATATTACTAATACTGGCTGACATTAAAAACTTTACATGAATCACAAAAACCTTACCAGGCCTGCGAATTAACGCCTCACGCTATACAGTACAAGAAAAATGGTAATAACACTTATACTCAAATTATACAGCAGCTAGATGGCTGGAGACTTCCTGAGCACTCACAAAGATAATAATATAGTATACAGGGGAGGACAGAGATGTGAACAAAATGAGGAGTAGATCTAAGTGGCAACTAATGTAGAGACTGAGCTCATTATATACGGGCCGGCAGAACTTGATTCAACTTGCAAGAAGGACGCACAAATGAAGCTACAGAGAACGAAGAGCCGACACTCCTGCTCTGATCAACAGAAAGAACGACTTACTCTACTATAAGGGGGAGAATAGGGGAAAGAGGTAGAACATGCAAGCCTGGTCACTATGGAAGCCACGTGGCGAATCGTGATCAAACATGCAGCATACTGTACATTAGAATAATACAAAGGATGATGAAATCATAGGGTATGTAACAATAAAAGAGAGAGATAATGAACACTTCAATTGAGAATACTAAAATCAGTACTGTCCCACAAAGTTCCAGATTCAAAACAAAAGACTTAGGTAAAATTACAAGTTAAAGTTTAATGCTCAAACTAACAACTAAACATTCAGAACTCATAAGGATAGTGTAATGGCAAAAAGGTTACATATATGGTTAACTGCAATAGCCTCTATTACCACGAAATTAGCAAGAGCAACTTTATCTAAGTCAGCCCTGATAAAATGAGAAAAGCAGATAATGCTCAGTTAAAGCAAGGTATAATATTATTACAGATACAAAATATTACTAATACTGGCTGACAGCATGGAAACAATGTAAACACAAAAACTTTACCAGGCTTAAGAATTAACGCCTTAGGTTATACAGTACAAGAAAAATGGTAATAACACTTATACTCAAATTATACAGCATCTAGATGGCAGGAGACTTCCTGAGCACCCACAATAATAATATACTGTACAGGGGGAGACAGAGATGTGAACAGAATGAGGAGTAGATCTAAGTGTCAACTAATGCAGAGACTGAGCTCATTATATAGGAGGCCGGCAGAGCTTGATTCAACTTGTAAGAAGGACGCGCAAATGAAGGCATAGGGGATGAAGATTTAACAATCCTGCCCTGAACAACAGAAAGAACGACTTACTCTACTATAAGGGGGAGCAGGGGGAGTGAGGTAGAACACGCAAGCCTGGTCACTATGGAAGCCACGTGGCGAATCGTGAACAAACATGCAGCATACTGTACATTAGGATCATACAAACGATGATGCAATCACGAACAAAACTATCATAAGTTAGAATTATACATGGGATGATGAAATCATAGGCTATGTTACACCTCCCCACAAAGAAAAAGAAACTTACAAAGGAAATTTATTACTCTAAAACAATCTGTCTAAAGTCTAGATAAGCAATCTGCAATAACATTTTCTTTCTCCTTGACATGTTGTACGTCTAATGAATACCCCTGAAAAAGTAGACTCCATCTTGTCAATCTCTGATTTTTATCTTTAAATTTACTAAGGAATTTCAGCTGGTTATGATCGGTATAAATGACTATGTGGTCAAAACCAGAACACAAATAAAATGAAAAATATAGTAAACCCAAAATCAAGGCCAAAAGCTCTTTCTCAATAGATGAGTAGTTCTTTTGAGGTGGAGTGAACTTCTTATTGTAATAAGATACAGGGTGTTCAATACCCTGATCATCCCCTTGCAGCAAAACAGCCCAAGCTCCTGTATCACTTGTGTCAACAGCCATCTTAAAAGGCTTAGCAAAATTTGGAGTAGCGAGCACTGGCTGACTTAATAGGATAGCTTTAAGTTTACTGAAAGAGGATTCACAGTTATCGGTCCAGACAGATTTAACTCCCCGTTTCAGTAGGTCTGTAAGTGGTGATACAAGAATTGAAATGTTAAGAACAAATCTCCTGTAATAACCTACCCTTCCCAAAAATCTTTGTAGCTCTTTCCTACTTTTAGGTCTGGGAAGATCACTTATAACCTGAACCTTAGCTCCTGGTGGTGCAACGTGTCCATCACCAATTACGTACCCAAGGTACTGAACTTTAGCTTGACCAAACTCACAATTTGATAAATTAGCTACAAGATTAGCCTAAACCAAACGCTGAAGAAATTTACTGACATGGCATAGGTGATCTTTCCAGTTGTCACTGAAGATTAATACAACATCAATTTAAACAACACACCCTGCCAAACCCTCTGTTACAACATTCATGAGCTTCTGAAAAGTGGCTGGTGCATTCTTCATACCATATGGCATTACAGAACATGCAAAAGTCTTTCCTAGTGTTACAAAACATGAGATCTCCCTAGCACGATCAGTCATAGGTACTTGCCAGTATCCCTTTAACAAATCAAACTTACGTAAATAGCCTTTCCGATCTTGTCTATGCAATCTTCCACGCGAGGGAGAGGGTTAGTGTCTGTTTTGGTTATCTGATTAACACGTCTGTAGTCGATGCAAAGCCGCTGTGACCCACCTGGTTTAGGGACTAGAGTGACAGGAGAACTCCTCTCGCTCTGACAGGGCTCAATCATCTTGTGGTCCAACAGATAGCCAAGCTCCTTCTGGATGAGAGGAACTTTCACTGGGTTCACACGGTAAGGAGGCAGTTTATTTGGCTTTGCGTCTCCAACATCGACATCATGCATCAACACAGTAGTTCTTCCTGGAGTGTCACGGAACACCTGCGGGTACTCCTGCAGTAATGCCGAAAACTCCTGCCTTTCCTCGGGAGCTAGATGAGAAAGCTTAGTCTAGAGATCATTCATGATATCAAGATTCTTCCCCAAACTGTCACTCAGGCTCATACTGCATGGGAGAACTTCACTTGCAGACTCGGGTGGAACAGCTACAGTGCAGACTGGGTTATTTTCGTCCCGCCTGTGATATAACTTTAGCATGTTGATGTGACAAAGTTGCCTGTTCTTTCAACGATCTGGTGTGGCGATGACATAGTTGACATCACTGAGTTTCTTCTCCACGAAATAAGGACCACTAAACTTGGCCTGAAGAGGTTGCCCATGCACTGGTAGCAGAATCAAAACCTGATCTCCTGGCTGAAAGTGGCGTAACCTGGACTTCTTATCATACCAAGTCTTCATCTTCTCCTGAGCAGCTCCTAAATTCTTTCTCGCCAGCTGTAAAGCAGTAAAGAGCCATTCTTTGAACTTCATCACATACTCCAGCAGGTTGACGTCATCTTCCTCAGACAGCCAGCATTCCTTGAGTAGCTTAAGGGATCCTCTTACTTCATGGCCAAACAGTAGTTCAAAGGGTGAGAAGCCCAGTGATTCATTTGGAGATTCTCTTGCGGCAAATACAACGAATGGAAGACCTTTATCCTAATCTTTCTGCTGTTACAAACAGTATTTCCTGAGCATCGATTTGAGTGTTTGATGATATCTCGCCAACGCTTCCTGGGTCTGGGGATGGTAAACTGAAGACGTGATCTGGGTGATGCCCAACTCTTTCAGAGACTGCTTGAAAACATTTGACATGAAATTACTTCCCCGGTCTGACTGTACCTCCTTGGGCAGACCAAACTTGGTGAAGAACCCTAGCATTTCCTTAACCACATTCTTTGCTGAGATATTTCTAAGTGGAATGGCTTCATGATAACGAGTAGCCATATCAATCAGGGCCAAAACATAAGAAAATCCTGAAGAAGTCTTAGGAAGAGGGCCCACAATATCCACCAACACAAGGGTGAATGGCGCCTCAAAAGGAGGAATGGGAACTAGAGGTACAACCTTTTCGGTCTGATTACACTTCCCCACAACTTGACAGGTGTGACAAGACTTACAATACCAGGAAACATCTCGGAAGATACCTGGCCAGTAGAAGTGTTTCAAAATGCGTGCCACAGTCTTCCTCACTCCACGGTGTCCTGCCAAACTGGAATCATGAGCCACTCTAATGATATCCTGCCTACAAACACGAGGGATGACAACTTGATGTACAACCTCCCATTCACAGTCGGCTGATGCTGTTGGGGGGTCTCCACTTTCTCATAAGTACTCCTGACTTTATATAATAACAAGTAGAAGCACCAGCTGACTCTTCCTCACTGCAAGCAGAGTTAGCTAGACCTTTCAACTCAGGGTCAGCAACCTGCAACTCAACCAACTCTTGACTAGACAAATTATCAACACTACGGGGTACTGCCTCATCTGGTGAGTGGTCCAAATTAGCAAGAAAAGTGTCAGCTAGGATAACATCATCATCATCATTATCCTCTAAGTCACCAGTAACTTTAGACAGCCCTAGTGACAGCACATGCAGAGAACACATCAGGGACATCACAATCCTGGGTCGCAGTCACTGGTTCACTAGACAACTGAGGAGCTGGACACACTTGACCTGACATTGGGAGTGTCTCAACCAACCCAACCATAACGGAACCATTAACAAAACCAGACTAAATTCACTCTGCACAGAGGGACAGAGAAGTAATTATTCCCTACACCTTGTAAGATTAGTTTCATCAGAGGAATTAACATTAGAGCGTAGAACACTGGTCAGCATAAGGGACTGGCAAACACCTGTATCACGGTATATTTTAACTGATTTCCTGTCATTATTGTCCAGAGGACTGACAAAACCATCAGAGAGGAAATTAGCACATGAACTCTTGAGAGTGTCACCCACGTTACTGCTGAAAAGAGGAGCTTCGTCACGAGAATTTAATTCAACCCTCAAAGCAGGTTCAGTTAACTCGGTTCAAGAATTCTGGGAACTGTCAAGGGTGGACACTAGACCAATTGACTGAATATTTAAAGACTCCTTTTTGTTCACATCACGCTGTCTCCTGAAACATTTCTCCATAGTATGACCAAGCTTACTACAATAAGTACATTTACTTTTCTGAATTCTAGAGGTGGAGCTGGTATTTACTTCCTGAGAAACATCATCTTTATTCTCTTTCCTGTTACCTGTACTCTGAGTAGAGGCAATGTACTTACTCTCAGCTTTTCTTTTTTCTTTAGGATATCTCTTGTGAGTGAGAATATATTCATCAGCTAAAGCTGCAGCATGAGACAAATTATCTATTCTTTTCTCATCAAGATATAGGCTTACATCTTTATTAATATACCTTTTGAAGTCCTCCATCAAAATCATCTGCTTAAATTTATCAAAATCAGAAGTTACATTCTTAGAATTTAACCACTGCTCTAACAGATCTTTGATTATTGCATACTCAACATGGGATTGTTTATCTTGCTTATAAGTTGTCCCAATTTTACTCTATAGGCTTCAGGAACAAGCTCATATTCCTTAAGAATCAAGCTCTTAACTACATCATAAATACCAGATTGATCCTGAGGCAAAGATGCATAAGTTACTTGAGCTTTACCGGTGAGAACACTCTGAAGAAGTACTGGCCAATACTTTTTGGGCCAATTAAAACCTGTAGCTACCCTCTAAAACAACTGAAAATACTTTGTTAAATCAGATTCATTAAAAGGAGGGACAAGTTTAACATTTTTAGCCACATCAAAATCATCAGAGCTAGATGATCCAGTTCCACCTTGTTTCATGCGATACTCATGGTCTGCCTGAATCCTAGCAAGTTCAATTTGTGCCTGAGCCTGTGCCTGTGCCTCCTGAATACGAGCCTGAGACTCAGGCTCCTTAGACTTTTGCCTGAAACTCAGCCTCCTTAGCACGAGCCTGAAACTCAGCCTCCTTATCACGAGCTTGAAACTCATCCTCCTTAGCACGAGCCTCCTGCAGGGCTAGATGTAACTTATCTATTTCAATCTGCGTTTGCTCATCTGGGGGAGTTACATTAAACAAGCTTTTATTAATCATGTCAACAATTTGATCTCTAGAATGATGAGATCGAACAGCAGTTCCCAATTGTTGAGCAACAAGCTTAAGTTGATTGTTTGTTCTGTTTTCTACATCACACACTGTTTGCACATTTGACAAAAAATCTTTGGCTTCATCAAGAGTAGTAATAGTAGACATCATGAATAAATCAGTCACAAAATATCAAGCAATATCATTATGATAATATCCTAAATATCCTGGCGAGGTCGCCAAATTTGTGTTACGGAACAGAGAGAGATAGTGAACACTTCAAGTGAGAATACTAAAATCACTACTGTCCCGCAAAGTTCCAGGTTCAAAACAAAAGACTTAGGTAAAATTACAAGTTAAAGTTTAATGCTCAAACTAACAACTAAACATTAAGGACTCAAAAGGATAATGTAATGACAAAACAGGTTACATATATGGTTAACTGAAATAGCTTCTATTAACACGAATTTAGCAAGAGCAAATTTATCTAAGTCAGCCCTGATAAGATGAGAAAACCGGATAATGCTCAGTTAAAGCAAGATATATTATTATTACAGATACAAAATATTACTAATACTGGCTGACATTAAAAACTTTACATGAATCACAAAAACCTTACCAGGCCTGCGAATTAACGCCTCACGCTATACAGTACAAGAAAAATGGTAATAACACTTATACTCAAATTATACAGCAGCTAGATGGCTGGAGACTTCCTGAGCACTCACAAAGATAATAATATAGTATACAGGGGAGGACAGAGATGTGAACAAAATGAGGAGTAGATCTAAGTGGCAACTAATGTAGAGACTGAGCTCATTATATACGGGCCGGCAGAACTTGATTCAACTTGCAAGAAGGACGCACAAATGAAGCTACAGAGAACGAAGAGCCGACACTCCTGCTCTGATCAACAGAAAGAACGACTTACTCTACTATAAGGGGGAGAAGGGGGGAAAGAGGTAGAACACGCAAGCCTGGTCACTATGGAAGCCACGTGGCGAATCGTGATCAAACATGCAGCATACTGTACATTAGAATAATACAAGGGATGATGAAATCATAGGGTATGTAACAATAAAAGAGAGAGATAATGAACACTTCAATTGAGAATACTAAAATCAGTACTGTCCCACAAAGTTCCAGATTCAAAACAAAAGACTTAGGTAAAATTACAAGTTAAAGTTTAATGCTCAAACTAACAACTAAACATTCAGAACTCATAAGGATAGTGTAATGGCAAAAAGGTTACATATATGGTTAACTGCAATAGCCTCTATTACCACGAAATTAGCAAGAGCAACTTTATCTAAGTCAGCCCTGATAAAATGAGAAAAGCAGATAATGCTCAGTTAAAGCAAGGTATAATATTATTACAGATACAAAATATTACTAATACTGGCTGACAGCATGGAAACAATGTAAACACAAAAACTTTACCAGGCTTAAGAATTAACGCCTTAGGTTATACAGTACAAGAAAAATGGTAATAACACTTATACTCAAATTATACAGCATCTAGATGGCAGGAGACTTCCTGAGCACCCACAATAATAATATACTGTACAGGGGGAGACAGAGATGTGAACAGAATGAGGAGTAGATCTAAGTGTCAACTAATGCAGAGACTGAGCTCATTATATAGGAGGCCGGCAGAGCTTGATTCAACTTGTAAGAAGGACGCGCAAATGAAGGCATAGGGGATGAAGATTTAACAATCCTGCCCTGAACAACAGAAAGAACGACTTACTCTACTATAAGGGGGAGCAGGGGGGAGTGAGGTAGAACACGCAAGCCTGGTCACTATGGAAGCCACGTGGCGAATCGTGAACAAACATGCAGCATACTGTACATTAGGATCATACAAACGATGATGCAATCACGAACAAAACTATCATAAGTTAGAATTATACATGGGATGATGAAATCATAGGCTATGTTACACCTCCCCACAAAGAAAAAGAAACTTACAAAGGAAATTTATTACTCTAAAACAATCTGTCTAAAGTCTAGATAAGCAATCTGCAATAACATTTTCTTTCTCCTTGACATGTTGTACGTCTAATGAATACCCCTGAAAAAGTAGACTCCATCTTGTCAATCTCTGATTTTTATCTTTAAATTTACTAAGGAATTTCAGCTGGTTATGATCGGTATAAATGACTATGGGGTCAAAACCAGAACACAAATAAAATGAAAAATACAGTAAACCCAAAATCAAGGCCAAAAGCTCTTTCTCAATAGTTGAGTAGTTCTTTTGAGGTGGAGTGAACTTCTTATTGTAATAAGATACAGGGTGTTCAATACCCTGATCATCCCCTTGCAGCAAAACAGCCCAAGCTCCTGTATCACTTGCGTCAACAGCCATCTTAAAAGGCTTAGCAAAAATTTGGAGTAGCGAGCACTGGCTGACTGAATAGGATAGCTTTAAGTTTACTGAAAGAGGATTCACAGTTATCGGTCCAGACAGATTTAACTCCCCGTTTCAGTAGGTCTGTAAGTGGTGATACAAGAATTGAAATGTTAAGAACAAATCTCCTGTAATAACCTACCATTCCCAAAAATCTTTGTAGCTCTTTCCTACTTTTAGGTCTGGGAAGATCACTTATAACCTGAACCTTAGCTCCTGGTGGTGCAACGTGTCCATCACCAATTACGTACCCAAGGTACTGAACTTTAGCTTGACCAAACTCACACTTTGATAAATTAGCTACAAGATTAGCCTGAACCAAACGCTCAAGAAATTTACTGACATGGCATAGGTGATCTTTCCAGTTGTCACTGAAGATTAATACAACATCAATTTAAACAACACACCCTGCCAAACCCTCTGTTACAACATTCATGAGCTTCTGAAAAGTGGCTGGTGCATTCTTCATACCATATGGCATTACAGAACATGCAAAAGTCTTTCCTAGTGTTACAAAACATGAGATCTCCCTAGCACGATCAGTCATAGGTACTTGCCAGTATCCCTTTAACAAATCAAACTTACGTAAATAGCCTTTCCGATCTTGTCTATGCAATCTTCCACGCGAGGGAGAGGGTTAGTGTCTGTTTTGGTTATCTGATTAACACGTCTGTAGTCGATGCAAAGCCGCTGTGACCCACCTGGTTTAGGGACTAGAGTGACAGGAGAACTCCTCTCGCTCTGACAGGGCTCAATCATCTTGTGGTCCAACAGATAGCCAAGCTCCTTCTGGATGAGAGGAACTTTCACTGGGTTCACACGGTAAGGAGGCAGTTTATTTGGCTTTGCGTCTCCAACATCGACATCATGCATCAACACAGTAGTTCTTCCTGGAGTGTCACGGAACACCTGCGGGTACTCCTGCAGTAATGCCGAAAACTCCTGCCTTTCCTCGGGAGCTAGATGAGAAAGCTTAGTCTAGAGATCATTCATGATATCAAGATTCTTCCCCAAACTGTCACTCAGGCTCATACTGCATGGGAGAACTTCACTTGCAGACTCGGGTGGAACAGCTACAGTGCAGACTGGGTTATTTTCGTCCCGCCTGTGATATAACTTTAGCATGTTGATGTGACAAAGTTGCCTGTTCTTTCAACGATCTGGTGTGGCGATGACATAGTTGACATCACTGAGTTTCTTCTCCACGAAATAAGGACCACTAAACTTGGCCTGAAGAGGTTGCCCATGCACTGGTAGCAGAATCAAAACCTGATCTCCTGGCTGAAAGTGGCGTAACCTGGACTTCTTATCATACCAAGTCTTCATCTTCTCCTGAGCAGCTCCTAAATTCTTTCTCGCCAGCTGTAAAGCAGTAAAGAGCCATTCTTTGAACTTCATCACATACTCCAGCAGGTTGACGTCATCTTCCTCAGACAGCCAGCATTCCTTGAGTAGCTTAAGGGATCCTCTTACTTCATGGCCAAACAGTAGTTCAAAGGGTGAGAAGCCCAGTGATTCATTTGGAGATTCTCTTGCGGCAAATACAACGAATGGAAGACCTTTATCCTAATCTTTCTGCTGTTACAAACAGTATTTCCTGAGCATCGATTTGAGTGTTTGATGATATCTCGCCAACGCTTCCTGGGTCTGGGGATGGTAAACTGAAGACGTGATCTGGGTGATGCCCAACTCTTTCAGAGACTGCTTGAAAACATTTGACATGAAATTACTTCCCCGGTCTGACTGTACCTCCTTGGGCAGACCAAACTTGGTGAAGAACCCTAGCATTTCCTTAACCACATTCTTTGCTGAGATATTTCTAAGTGGAATGGCTTCATGATAACGAGTAGCCATATCAATCAGGGCCAAAACATAAGAAAATCCTGAAGAAGTCTTAGGAAGAGGGCCCACAATATCCACCAACACAAGGGTGAATGGCGCCTCAAAAGGAGGAATGGGAACTAGAGGTACAACCTTTTCGGTCTGATTACACTTCCCCACAACTTGACAGGTGTGACAAGACTTACAATACCAGGAAACATCTCTGAAGATACCTGGCCAGTAGAAGTGTTTCAAAATGCGTGCCACAGTCTTCCTCACTCCACGGTGTCCTGCCAAACTGGAATCATGAGCCACTCTAATGATATCCTGCCTACAAACACGAGGGATGACAACTTGATGTACAACCTCCCATTCACAGTCGGCTGATGCTGTTGGGGGTCTCCACTTTCTCATAAGTACTCCTGACTTTATATAATAACAAGTAGAAGCACCAGCTGACTCTTCCTCACTGCAAGCAGAGTTAGCTAGACCTTTCAACTCAGGGTCAGCAACCTGCAACTCAACCAACTCTTGACTAGACAAATTATCAACACTACGGGGTACTGCCTCATCTGGTGAGTGGTCCAAATTAGCAAGAAAAGTGTCAGCTAGGATAACATCATCATCATCATTATCCTCTAAGTCACCAGTAACTTTAGACAGCCCTAGTGACAGCACATGCAGAGAACACATCAGGGACATCACAATCCTGGGTCGCAGTCACTGGTTCACTAGACAACTGAGGAGCTGGACACACTTGACCTGACATTGGGAGTGTCTCAACCAACCCAACCATAACGGAACCATTAACAAAACCAGACTAAATTCACTCTGCACAGAGGGACAGAGAAGTAATTATTCCCTACACCTTGTAAGATTAGTTTCATCAGAGGAATTAACATTAGAGCGTAGAACACTGGTCAGCATAAGGGACTGGCAAACACCTGTATCACGGTATATTTTAACTGATTTCCTGTCATTATTGTCCAGAGGACTGACAAAACCATCAGAGAGGAAATTAGCACATGAACTCTTGAGAGTGTCACCCACGTTACTGCTGAAAAGAGGAGCTTCGTCACGAGAATTTAATTCAACCCTCAAAGCAGGTTCAGTTAACTCGGTTCAAGAATTCTGGGAACTGTCAAGGGTGGACACTAGACCAATTGACTGAATATTTAAAGACTCCTTTTTGTTCACATCACGCTGTCTCCTGAAACATTTCTCCATAGTATGACCAAGCTTACTACAATAAGTACATTTACTTTTCTGAATTCTAGAGGTGGAGCTGGTATTTACTTCCTGAGAAACATCATCTTTATTCTCTTTCCTGTTACCTGTACTCTGAGTAGAGGCAATGTACTTACTCTCAGCTTTTCTTTTTTCTTTAGGATATCTCTTGTGAGTGAGAATATATTCATCAGCTAAAGCTGCAGCATGAGACAAATTATCTATTCTTTTCTCATCAAGATATAGGCTTACATCTTTATTAATATACCTTTTGAAGTCCTCCATCAAAATCATCTGCTTAAATTTATCAAAATCAGAAGTTACATTCTTAGAATTTAACCACTGCTCTAACAGATCTTTGATTATTGCATACTCAACATGGGATTGTTTATCTTGCTTATAAGTTGTCCCAATTTTACTCTATAGGCTTCAGGAACAAGCTCATATTCCTTAAGAATCAAGCTCTTAACTACATCATAAATACCAGATTGATCCTGAGGCAAAGATGCATAAGTTACTTGAGCTTTACCGGTGAGAACACTCTGAAGAAGTACTGGCCAATACTTTTTGGGCCAATTAAAACCTGTAGCTACCCTCTAAAACAACTGAAAATACTTTGTTAAATCAGATTCATTAAAAGGAGGGACAAGTTTAACATTTTTAGCCACATCAAAATCATCAGAGCTAGATGATCCAGTTCCACCTTGTTTCATGCGATACTCATGGTCTGCCTGAATCCTAGCAAGTTCAATTTGTGCCTGAGCCTGTGCCTGTGCCTCCTGAATACGAGCCTGAGACTCAGGCTCCTTAGACTTTTGCCTGAAACTCAGCCTCCTTAGCACGAGCCTGAAACTCAGCCTCCTTATCACGAGCTTGAAACTCATCCTCCTTAGCACGAGCCTCCTGCAGGGCTAGATGTAACTTATCTATTTCAATCTGCGTTTGCTCATCTGGGGGAGTTACATTAAACAAGCTTTTATTAATCATGTCAACAATTTGATCTCTAGAATGATGAGATCGAACAGCAGTTCCCAATTGTTGAGCAACAAGCTTAAGTTGATTGTTTGTTCTGTTTTCTACATCACACACTGTTTGCACATTTGACAAAAAATCTTTGGCTTCATCAAGAGTAGTAATAGTAGACATCATGAATAAATCAGTCACAAAATATCAAGCAATATCATTATGATAATATCCTAAATATCCTGGCGAGGTCGCCAAATTTGTGTTACGGAACAGAGAGAGATAGTGAACACTTCAAGTGAGAATACTAAAATCACTACTGTCCCGCAAAGTTCCAGGTTCAAAACAAAAGACTTAGGTAAAATTACAAGTTAAAGTTTAATGCTCAAACTAACAACTAAACATTAAGGACTCAAAAGGATAATGTAATGACAAAACAGGTTACATATATGGTTAACTGAAATAGCTTCTATTAACACGAATTTAGCAAGAGCAAATTTATCTAAGTCAGCCCTGATAAGATGAGAAAACCGGATAATGCTCAGTTAAAGCAAGATATATTATTATTACAGATACAAAATATTACTAATACTGGCTGACATTAAAAACTTTACATGAATCACAAAAACCTTACCAGGCCTGCGAATTAACGCCTCACGCTATACAGTACAAGAAAAATGGTAATAACACTTATACTCAAATTATACAGCAGCTAGATGGCTGGAGACTTCCTGAGCACTCACAAAGATAATAATATAGTATACAGGGGAGGACAGAGATGTGAACAAAATGAGGAGTAGATCTAAGTGGCAACTAATGTAGAGACTGAGCTCATTATATACGGGCCGGCAGAACTTGATTCAACTTGCAAGAAGGACGCACAAATGAAGCTACAGAGAACGAAGAGCCGACACTCCTGCTCTGATCAACAGAAAGAACGACTTACTCTACTATAAGGGGGAGAATAGGGGAAAGAGGTAGAACATGCAAGCCTGGTCACTATGGAAGCCACGTGGCGAATCGTGATCAAACATGCAGCATACTGTACATTAGAATAATACAAAGGATGATGAAATCATAGGGTATGTAACAATAAAAGAGAGAGATAATGAACACTTCAATTGAGAATACTAAAATCAGTACTGTCCCACAAAGTTCCAGATTCAAAACAAAAGACTTAGGTAAAATTACAAGTTAAAGTTTAATGCTCAAACTAACAACTAAACATTCAGAACTCATAAGGATAGTGTAATGGCAAAAAGGTTACATATATGGTTAACTGCAATAGCCTCTATTACCACGAAATTAGCAAGAGCAACTTTATCTAAGTCAGCCCTGATAAAATGAGAAAAGCAGATAATGCTCAGTTAAAGCAAGGTATAATATTATTACAGATACAAAATATTACTAATACTGGCTGACAGCATGGAAACAATGTAAACACAAAAACTTTACCAGGCTTAAGAATTAACGCCTTAGGTTATACAGTACAAGAAAAATGGTAATAACACTTATACTCAAATTATACAGCATCTAGATGGCAGGAGACTTCCTGAGCACCCACAATAATAATATACTGTACAGGGGGAGACAGAGATGTGAACAGAATGAGGAGTAGATCTAAGTGTCAACTAATGCAGAGACTGAGCTCATTATATAGGAGGCCGGCAGAGCTTGATTCAACTTGTAAGAAGGACGCGCAAATGAAGGCATAGGGGATGAAGATTTAACAATCCTGCCCTGAACAACAGAAAGAACGACTTACTCTACTATAAGGGGGAGCAGGGGGGAGTGAGGTAGAACACGCAAGCCTGGTCACTATGGAAGCCACGTGGCGAATCGTGAACAAACATGCAGCATACTGTACATTAGGATCATACAAACGATGATGCAATCACGAACAAAACTATCATAAGTTAGAATTATACATGGGATGATGAAATCATAGGCTATGTTACACCTCCCCACAAAGAAAAAGAAACTTACAAAGGAAATTTATTACTCTAAAACAATCTGTCTAAAGTCTAGATAAGCAATCTGCAATAACATTTTCTTTCTCCTTGACATGTTGTACGTCTAATGAATACCCCTGAAAAAGTAGACTCCATCTTGTCAATCTCTGATTTTTATCTTTAAATTTACTAAGGAATTTCAGCTGGTTATGATCGGTATAAATGACTATGGGGTCAAAACCAGAACACAAATAAAATGAAAAATACAGTAAACCCAAAATCAAGGCCAAAAGCTCTTTCTCAATAGTTGAGTAGTTCTTTTGAGGTGGAGTGAACTTCTTATTGTAATAAGATACAGGGTGTTCAATACCCTGATCATCCCCTTGCAGCAAAACAGCCCAAGCTCCTGTATCACTTGCGTCAACAGCCATCTTAAAAGGCTTAGCAAAAATTTGGAGTAGCGAGCACTGGCTGACTGAATAGGATAGCTTTAAGTTTACTGAAAGAGGATTCACAGTTATCGGTCCAGACAGATTTAACTCCCCGTTTCAGTAGGTCTGTAAGTGGTGATACAAGAATTGAAATGTTAAGAACAAATCTCCTGTAATAACCTACCATTCCCAAAAATCTTTGTAGCTCTTTCCTACTTTTAGGTCTGGGAAGATCACTTATAACCTGAACCTTAGCTCCTGGTGGTGCAACGTGTCCATCACCAATTACGTACCCAAGGTACTGAACTTTAGCTTGACCAAACTCACACTTTGATAAATTAGCTACAAGATTAGCCTGAACCAAACGCTCAAGAAATTTACTGACATGGCATAGGTGATCTTTCCAGTTGTCACTGAAGATTAATACAACATCAATTTAAACAACACACCCTGCCAAACCCTCTGTTACAACATTCATGAGCTTCTGAAAAGTGGCTGGTGCATTCTTCATACCATATGGCATTACAGAACATGCAAAAGTCTTTCCTAGTGTTACAAAACATGAGATCTCCCTAGCACGATCAGTCATAGGTACTTGCCAGTATCCCTTTAACAAATCAAACTTACGTAAATAGCCTTTCCGATCTTGTCTATGCAATCTTCCACGCGAGGGAGAGGGTTAGTGTCTGTTTTGGTTATCTGATTAACACGTCTGTAGTCGATGCAAAGCCGCTGTGACCCACCTGGTTTAGGGACTAGAGTGACAGGAGAACTCCTCTCGCTCTGACAGGGCTCAATCATCTTGTGGTCCAACAGATAGCCAAGCTCCTTCTGGATGAGAGGAACTTTCACTGGGTTCACACGGTAAGGAGGCAGTTTATTTGGCTTTGCGTCTCCAACATCGACATCATGCATCAACACAGTAGTTCTTCCTGGAGTGTCACGGAACACCTGCGGGTACTCCTGCAGTAATGCCGAAAACTCCTGCCTTTCCTCGGGAGCTAGATGAGAAAGCTTAGTCTAGAGATCATTCATGATATCAAGATTCTTCCCCAAACTGTCACTCAGGCTCATACTGCATGGGAGAACTTCACTTGCAGACTCGGGTGGAACAGCTACAGTGCAGACTGGGTTATTTTCGTCCCGCCTGTGATATAACTTTAGCATGTTGATGTGACAAAGTTGCCTGTTCTTTCAACGATCTGGTGTGGCGATGACATAGTTGACATCACTGAGTTTCTTCTCCACGAAATAAGGACCACTAAACTTGGCCTGAAGAGGTTGCCCATGCACTGGTAGCAGAATCAAAACCTGATCTCCTGGCTGAAAGTGGCGTAACCTGGACTTCTTATCATACCAAGTCTTCATCTTCTCCTGAGCAGCTCCTAAATTCTTTCTCGCCAGCTGTAAAGCAGTAAAGAGCCATTCTTTGAACTTCATCACATACTCCAGCAGGTTGACGTCATCTTCCTCAGACAGCCAGCATTCCTTGAGAAGCTTAAGGGATCCTCTTACTTCATGGCCAAACAGTAGTTCAAAGGGTGAGAAGCCCAGTGATTCATTTGGAGATTCTCTTGCGGCAAATACAACGAATGGAAGACCTTTATCCTAATCTTTCTGCTGTTACAAACAGTATTTCCTGAGCATCGATTTGAGTGTTTGATGATATCTCGCCAACGCTTCCTGGGTCTGGGGATGGTAAACTGAAGACGTGATCTGGGTGATGCCCAACTCTTTCAGAGACTGCTTGAAAACATTTGACATGAAATTACTTCCCCGGTCTGACTGTACCTCCTTGGGCAGACCAAACTTGGTGAAGAACCCTAGCATTTCCTTAACCACATTCTTTGCTGAGATATTTCTAAGTGGAATGGCTTCATGATAACGAGTAGCCATATCAATCAGGGCCAAAACATAAGAAAATCCTGAAGAAGTCTTAGGAAGAGGGCCCACAATATCCACCAACACAAGGGTGAATGGCGCCTCAAAAGGAGGAATGGGAACTAGAGGTACAACCTTTTCGGTCTGATTACACTTCCCCACAACTTGACAGGTGTGACAAGACTTACAATACCAGGAAACATCTCTGAAGATACCTGGCCAGTAGAAGTGTTTCAAAATGCGTGCCACAGTCTTCCTCACTCCACGGTGTCCTGCCAAACTGGAATCATGAGCCACTCTAATGATATCCTGCCTACAAACACGAGGGATGACAACTTGATGTACAACCTCCCATTCACAGTCGGCTGATGCTGTTGGGGGTCTTCACTTTCTCATAAGTACTCTTGACTTTATATAATAACAAGTAGAAGCACCAGCTGACTCTTCCTCACTGCAAGCAGAGTTAGCTAGACCTTTCAACTCAGGGTCAGCAACCTGCAACTCAACCAACTCTTGACTAGACAAATTATCAACACTACGGGGTACTGCCTCATCTGGTGAGTGGTCCAAATTAGCAAGAAAAGTGTCAGCTAGGATAACATCATCATCATCATTATCCTCTAAGTCACCAGTAACTTTAGACAGCCCTAGTGACAGCACATGCAGAGAACACATCAGGGACATCACAATCCTGGGTCGCAGTCACTGGTTCACTAGACAACTGAGGAGCTGGACACACTTGACCTGACATTGGGAGTGTCTCAACCAACCCAACCATAACGGAACCATTAACAAAACCAGACTAAATTCACTCTGCACAGAGGGACAGAGAAGTAATTATTCCCTACACCTTGTAAGATTAGTTTCATCAGAGGAATTAACATTAGAGCGTAGAACACTGGTCAGCATAAGGGACTGGCAAACACCTGTATCACGGTATATTTTAACTGATTTCCTGTCATTATTGTCCAGAGGACTGACAAAACCATCAGAGAGGAAATTAGCACATGAACTCTTGAGAGTGTCACCCACGTTACTGCTGAAAAGAGGAGCTTCGTCACGAGAATTTAATTCAACCCTCAAAGCAGGTTCAGTTAACTCGGTTCAAGAATTCTGGGAACTGTCAAGGGTGGACACTAGACCAATTGACTGAATATTTAAAGACTCCTTTTTGTTCACATCACGCTGTCTCCTGAAACATTTCTCCATAGTATGACCAAGCTTACTACAATAAGTACATTTACTTTTCTGAATTCTAGAGGTGGAGCTGGTATTTACTTCCTGAGAAACATCATCTTTATTCTCTTTCCTGTTACCTGTACTCTGAGTAGAGGCAATGTACTTACTCTCAGCTTTTCTTTTTTCTTTAGGATATCTCTTGTGAGTGAGAATATATTCATCAGCTAAAGCTGCAGCATGAGACAAATTATCTATTCTTTTCTCATCAAGATATAGGCTTACATCTTTATTAATATACCTTTTGAAGTCCTCCATCAAAATCATCTGCTTAAATTTATCAAAATCAGAAGTTACATTCTTAGAATTTAACCACTGCTCTAACAGATCTTTGATTATTGCATACTCAACATGGGATTGTTTATCTTGCTTATAAGTTGTCCCAATTTTACTCTATAGGCTTCAGGAACAAGCTCATATTCCTTAAGAATCAAGCTCTTAACTACATCATAAATACCAGATTGATCCTGAGGCAAAGATGCATAAGTTACTTGAGCTTTACCGGTGAGAACACTCTGAAGAAGTACTGGCCAATACTTTTTGGGCCAATTAAAACCTGTAGCTACCCTCTAAAACAACTGAAAATACTTTGTTAAATCAGATTCATTAAAAGGAGGGACAAGTTTAACATTTTTAGCCACATCAAAATCATCAGAGCTAGATGATCCAGTTCCACCTTGTTTCATGCGATACTCATGGTCTGCCTGAATCCTAGCAAGTTCAATTTGTGCCTGAGCCTGTGCCTGTGCCTCCTGAATACGAGCCTGAGACTCAGGCTCCTTAGACTTTTGCCTGAAACTCAGCCTCCTTAGCACGAGCCTGAAACTCAGCCTCCTTATCACGAGCTTGAAACTCATCCTCCTTAGCACGAGCCTCCTGCAGGGCTAGATGTAACTTATCTATTTCAATCTGCGTTTGCTCATCTGGGGGAGTTACATTAAACAAGCTTTTATTAATCATGTCAACAATTTGATCTCTAGAATGATGAGATCGAACAGCAGTTCCCAATTGTTGAGCAACAAGCTTAAGTTGATTGTTTGTTCTGTTTTCTACATCACACACTGTTTGCACATTTGACAAAAAATCTTTGGCTTCATCAAGAGTAGTAATAGTAGACATCATGAATAAATCAGTCACAAAATATCAAGCAATATCATTATGATAATATCCTAAATATCCTGGCGAGGTCGCCAAATTTGTGTTACGGAACAGAGAGAGATAGTGAACACTTCAAGTGAGAATACTAAAATCACTACTGTCCCGCAAAGTTCCAGGTTCAAAACAAAAGACTTAGGTAAAATTACAAGTTAAAGTTTAATGCTCAAACTAACAACTAAACATTAAGGACTCAAAAGGATAATGTAATGACAAAACAGGTTACATATATGGTTAACTGAAATAGCTTCTATTAACACGAATTTAGCAAGAGCAAATTTATCTAGGTCAGCCGTGTTAAGATGAGAAAACCGGATAATGCTCAGTTAAAGCAAGATATATTATTATTACAGATACAAAATATTACTAATACTGGCTGACATTAAAAACTTTACATGAATCACAAAAACCTTACCAGGCCTGCGAATTAACGCCTCACGCTATACAGTACAAGAAAAATGGTAATAACACTTATACTCAAATTATACCGCAGCTAGATGGCTTGAGACTTCCTGAGCACTCACAAAGATAATAATATAGTATACAGGGGAGGACGGAGATGTGAACAAAATGAGGAGTAGATCTAAGTGGCAACTAATGTAGAGACTTAGCTCATTATATACGGGCCGGCAGAACTTGATTCAACTTGCAAGAAGGATGCACAAATGAAGCTACGGAGAACGAAGAGCCGACACTCCTGCTCTGATCAACAGAAAGAACTACTTACTCTACTATAAGGGGGAGAAGGGGGGAAAGAGGTAGAACACGCAAGCCTGGTCACTATGGAAGCCACGTGGCGAATCGTGATCAAACATGCAGCATACTGTACATTAGAATAATACAAAGGATGATGAAATCATAGGGTATGTAACAATAGAAGAGAGAGATAATGAACACTTCAATAATGAGAATACTAAAATCAGTACTGTCCCACAAAGTTCCAGATTCAAAACAAAAGACTTAGGTAAAATTACAAGTTAAAGTTTAATGCTCAAACTAACAACTAAACATTCAGAACTCATAAGGATAGTGTAATGGCAAAAAGGTTACATATATGGTTAACTGGAATAGCCTCTATTACCACGAAATTAGCAAGAGCAACTTTATCTAAGTCAGCCCTGATAAAATGAGAAAAGCAGATAATGCTCAGTTAAAGCAAGGTATAATATTATTACAGATACAAAATATTACTAATACTGGCTGACAGCATGGAAACAATGTAAACACAAAAACTTTACCAGGCTTAAGAATTAACGCCTTAGGTTATACAGTACAAGAAAAATGGTAATAACACTTATACTCAAATTATACAGCATCTAGATGGCAGGAGACTTCCTGAGCACCCACAATAATAATATACTGTACAGGGGGAGACAGAGATGTGAACAGAATGAGGAGTAGATCTAAGTGTCAACTAATGCAGAGACTGAGCTCATTATATAGGAGGCCGGCAGAGCTTGATTCAACTTGTAAGAAGGACGCGCAAATGAAGGCATAGGGGATGAAGATTTAACAATCCTGCCCTGAACAACAGAAAGAACGACTTACTCTACTATAAGGGGGAGCAGGGGGGAGTGAGGTAGAACACGCAAGCCTGGTCACTATGGAAGCCACGTGGCGAATCGTGAACAAACATGCAGCATACTGTACATTAGGATCATACAAACGATGATGCAATCACGAACAAAACTATCATAAGTTAGAATTATACATGGGATGATGAAATCATAGGCTATGTTACACCTCCCCACAAAGAAAAAGAAACTTACAAAGGAAATTTATTACTCTAAAACAATCTGTCTAAAGTCTAGATAAGGAATCTGCAATAACATTTTCTTTCTCCTTGACATGTTGTACGTCTAATGAATACCCCTGAAAAAGTAGACTCCATCTTGTCAATCTCTGATTTTTATCTTTAAATTTACTAAGGAATTTCAGCTGGTTATGATCGGTATAAATGACTATGTGGTCAAAACCAGAACACAAATAAAATGAAAAATATAGTAAACCCAAAATCAAGGCCAAAAGCTCTTTCTCAATAGTTGAGTAGTTCTTTTGAGGTGGAGTGAACTTCTTATTGTAATAAGATACAGGGTGTTCAATACCCTGATCATCCCCTTGCAGCAAAACAGCCCAAGCTCCTGTATCACTTGCGTCAACAGCCATCTTAAAAGGCTTAGCAAAAATTTGGAGTAGCGAGCACTGGCTGACTGAATAGGATAGCTTTAAGTTTACTGAAAGAGGATTCACAGTTATCGGTCCAGACAGATTTAACTCCCCGTTTCAGTAGGTCTGTAAGTGGTGATACAAGAATTGAAATGTTAAGAACAAATCTCCTGTAATAACCTACCATTCCCAAAAATCTTTGTAGCTCTTTCCTACTTTTAGGTCTGGGAAGATCACTTATAACCTGAACCTTAGCTCCTGGTGGTGCAACGTGTCCATCACCAATTACGTACCCAAGGTACTGAACTTTAGCTTGACCAAACTCACACTTTGATAAATTAGCTACAAGATTAGCCTGAACCAAACGCTCAAGAAATTTACTGACATGGCATAGGTGATCTTTCCAGTTGTCACTGAAGATTAATACAACATCAATTTAAACAACACACCCTGCCAAACCCTCTGTTACAACATTCATGAGCTTCTGAAAAGTGGCTGGTGCATTCTTCATACCATATGGCATTACAGAACATGCAAAAGTCTTTCCTAGTGTTACAAAACATGAGATCTCCCTAGCACGATCAGTCATAGGTACTTGCCAGTATCCCTTTAACAAATCAAACTTACGTAAATAGCCTTTCCGATCTTGTCTATGCAATCTTCCACGCGAGGGAGAGGGTTAGTGTCTGTTTTGGTTATCTGATTAACACGTCTGTAGTCGATGCAAAGCCGCTGTGACCCACCTGGTTTAGGGACTAGAGTGACAGGAGAACTCCTCTCGCTCTGACAGGGCTCAATCATCTTGTGGTCCAACAGATAGCCAAGCTCCTTCTGGATGAGAGGAACTTTCACTGGGTTCACACGGTAAGGAGGCAGTTTATTTGGCTTTGCGTCTCCAACATCGACATCATGCATCAACACAGTAGTTCTTCCTGGAGTGTCACGGAACACCTGCGGGTACTCCTGCAGTAATGCCGAAAACTCCTGCCTTTCCTCGGGAGCTAGATGAGAAAGCTTAGTCTAGAGATCATTCATGATATCAAGATTCTTCCCCAAACTGTCACTCAGGCTCATACTGCATGGGAGAACTTCACTTGCAGACTCGGGTGGAACAGCTACAGTGCAGACTGGGTTATTTTCGTCCCGCCTGTGATATAACTTTAGCATGTTGATGTGACAAAGTTGCCTGTTCTTTCAACGATCTGGTGTGGCGATGACATAGTTGACATCACTGAGTTTCTTCTCCACGAAATAAGGACCACTAAACTTGGCCTGAAGAGGTTGCCCATGCACTGGTAGCAGAATCAAAACCTGATCTCCTGGCTGAAAGTGGCGTAACCTGGACTTCTTATCATACCAAGTCTTCATCTTCTCCTGAGCAGCTCCTAAATTCTTTCTCGCCAGCTGTAAAGCAGTAAAGAGCCATTCTTTGAACTTCATCACATACTCCAGCAGGTTGACGTCATCTTCCTCAGACAGCCAGCATTCCTTGAGTAGCTTAAGGGATCCTCTTACTTCATGGCCAAACAGTAGTTCAAAGGGTGAGAAGCCCAGTGATTCATTTGGAGATTCTCTTGCGGCAAATACAACGAATGGAAGACCTTTATCCTAATCTTTCTGCTGTTACAAACAGTATTTCCTGAGCATCGATTTGAGTGTTTGATGATATCTCGCCAACGCTTCCTGGGTCTGGGGATGGTAAACTGAAGACGTGATCTGGGTGATGCCCAACTCTTTCAGAGACTGCTTGAAAACATTTGACATGAAATTACTTCCCCGGTCTGACTGTACCTCCTTGGGCAGACCAAACTTGGTGAAGAACCCTAGCATTTCCTTAACCACATTCTTTGCTGAGATATTTCTAAGTGGAATGGCTTCATGATAACGAGTAGCCATATCAATCAGGGCCAAAACATAAGAAAATCCTGAAGAAGTCTTAGGAAGAGGGCCCACAATATCCACCAACACAAGGGTGAATGGCGCCTCAAAAGGAGGAATGGGAACTAGAGGTACAACCTTTTCGGTCTGATTACACTTCCCCACAACTTGACAGGTGTGACAAGACTTACAATACCAGGAAACATCTCTGAAGATACCTGGCCAGTAGAAGTGTTTCAAAATGCGTGCCACAGTCTTCCTCACTCCACGGTGTCCTGCCAAACTGGAATCATGAGCCACTCTAATGATATCCTGCCTACAAACACGAGGGATGACAACTTGATGTACAACCTCCCATGACAGTCACAGTCGGCTGATGCTGTTGGGGGTCTCCACTTTCTCATAAGTACGAGTACTCCTAACTTTATATAATAACAAGTAGAAGCACCAGCTGACTCTTCCTCACTGCAAGCAGAGTTAGCTAGACCTTTCAACTCAGGGTCTTTAAATTCAACTCCATTAAGACTCTGTTATTCAGGTGTTATAACCTTTCCTCGGATTGGAATTTGTTCCATTTAGAAATTACTAGGCTTAGAGCATATTTCTTGGATAATGGATATCCTTTGCATCTTTTTGAAAGTACCTTACACAAGTTCCTGGATAAATTATTCAGTTGCACAAAGCCTGTGTCTTTAGTTCCCAAGCAAGTACTTCATATTAGTCTCCCTTATTATGGGCACAGCAGTTTTCACATCAGAAAGGAATTAAATAAACTGCTTAATACAGTTTATCCACAGGTCTCATTTAGGTTCATCTTTAAAAATTCATATACTATTGGAACCTTTTTCAGGTATAAGGATAGAATCCCCAAAGCTTTATGCTCTAACACTGTGTACAAGTTTAATTGTTCCTACTGTAATGCAGGATATATTGGGAGTTCTATTCGAAACCTGAAAATTCGGATAATCGAACACAAAGGCCTATCATATAGATCCACTTTACCACTCTCAAACCCTCCCTTCTCGGAAATTAGGGAACATTCATTTGTTTCGGGTCATACATTTGATCTGGATGATTTTGAGATTTTAATGAAAATAACGATAAAACTAGTCTTAGAATAGCGGAATCATTGTTTATACATGACTTAAAGCCTTCACTGAATACCTATGATACTTCCATTAAATTATTTACACACTGATTCACTGATTCCATTCAGCAGTCTCATACAGCTCAACCAAGTTTACTTTTCCACAGACTTTCGTCTACTGATTAGTTGCTTTGTGTAGTTGCCACGGTGTAGATGTGTATAGGTTTGATTTTTAGTAATTTTGTGTTTTTATTTTTTTTTACATTTTTATATATAATTTGTATATATTTTATTGGTTTTATTAATTTGTGTATGAGGTTTTGATGAAACTTTATTTTGTAATTCATGTTATGTATTTTAGTTTGTCTGATGATGAGGTTGGATTTCCTCGAAACGTCACTGAAATAAATTGTGAACATGACCCCAGTCCATCGTCTCCTTGTCCTGGTCTTCATTTTCATATATGCCATCAGGTTCCCTACTGGATCCTCAGTTGTTAACATTCTCTCTCTCTCTCTCTCTCTCTCTCTCTCTCTCTCATATATATATATATATATATATATATATATATATATATATATATATATATATTGTTACATAGCCTATGATTTCATCATCCTTTGTGTAATTCTAATGTACAGTATGCTTCATGTTTGATCACGAGCGTGTTCTACCTCACTCCCCCCCTTCTCCCTTATAGTAGAGCAAGTCGTTCTTTCTGTTGTTCAGAGAAGGATTGTCAACTCTTTGTCCCCATGGCTTCATTTGCACGTCCTTCTTACAAGTTGTATCAAGCTCTGCCAGCCCCTATATAATGAGCTCAGTCTCTGCATTAATTGCCACTTAGATCTGCTCCTCATTTTGTTCACATCTCTGTCCTCCCCTGTACAGTTATTATTGTGAGTGCTCAGGAAGTCTCCAACCATCTAGCAGCTGTGTAATTTTGAGTATAACTGTTATTGCATTTTTCCTTGTACTGTGTAGCGTAAGGTGTTAAATTGTGGGCCTAGTGAGGTTTTTGTGATTCATGTAAGGTTCTTTTTGTCAGTCATTTTTTATATTATTTTGTCTATAATAATTTATCTTGCATTAACTGAGCAATATCCAGTGTATTTTCATTTTATCAGGGCTGACTTAGATATATTTACTCTTGCTAATTTCGTGTTAATAGAGGCTATTTCAGTTAATATATATGTAGCCCTGTTTTTTGTCATTTACATTGTCCTTTTGAGTCCTTTTATGTTTAGTTGTTGGTTTGAGCATTGTTTTTCATTTGTAATTTTACCTAAAGTTTTAGTTTCTTGGCAGACCTGAACTTTACAGAGGACAATTAGTAATTTTTAATTGTTCTCACTTGAAGTGTTCACTATCTCTCATCTGTTCCAAGCTAACACAAATTTTGGCAACCTCATAGGATACTTACTAGGATATTATCACAATGATATTGACTATGATATTTTATAAACTGTGATTTATTCATGATGTATACTAACACTACTCTTGATGAAGTAAGATTTTTTATCAAATATTGCAAACAATGTGTGATGGTAGAAAACAGAACAAACAATCAATTTAAGCTTTTTGCTCAACAATTTGAGACACCTTTGCAGTTCCGATCTCAGCATTCTAGAGATCAAATTGTTGACATAATTAAATAAAGCTTTGTTTCCTTATGTAACCTCCTAGACAAAATGAGCAAAAGCATAATTGAAATAAAATAAGTTACATCTAGCTTTCCTGGAAGATCATTATAGGAGGAGTTTCAAGCCTCATTAGTGGGAGGCTGAAGTTTCAGGTGATCTTACAAAATTTGAGTTTTCAAAGCTTAGTGATCAGGAGGCTGAGTTTTCAGGCTCATGCTATGGGAGGCTGAGTTTCAGACAAAGTCCCAAGAACCCCGGAGTCTCAGGCTCATATTTCCAGGAGGCACAGGCACAGGCTGAGGCCTAAAATTGAACACTAGGATTTCAGGGCGAGACCATGAAATTGCTCATATGAAACAAGGTGGAACTGACTCATCTATTCCATGATTTTGATGTGAAGTAAAAATAATACAAGCTATCCCTCCTTTTAATAGATCTGGAATTTTAACAAAATTATTTCAGTTGTTTTAGAGAAGGTAGCTTCTAAGGTTTAACTGGTTATTCAGTATTGGCCAATAGTACTGCTAAACTGTTCTCACATAGGGTAGAAAGCTCAAGATAACCTGCATCTTTGCCCTCGGAATCAATCATCGTTTACTTATGATGTAGATTAAGGCTGGGTGTAAGGGTATGAGGCTATTCCTGAGGCCCTTATAGAGTAAGTGGGACAACTTATCTGATAGATAAACAGTCCCATGTTGGAAGTGTACAACCATCAAAGAAGATCTGTTAGAGCCAGTGGTTAAATTCTAAGAATGCAACTTCCCAATTTTAAATAAATTTAAACAGACCAATTTGATGAAGGACTTCAAAAGGTATAATAACAAGATGTGAAAAAAGCCTACTATCCTGACAAGAAAAGAATGAATAATTTGTCTCATGCATGCAGCTTTAGCTTCAGTGGAATATATTCTCACTCCTGAGAGATATCCCTAGAGAAACAAGGAAAGCTGAAATTAAGTTGTTGCCTCTACTCAGAGTACAGGTAACAGGAAAGAGAATTAAGATGATGTTTCTCAGGAAGTAAATATAGCTTCACCTCTAGAATTCAGAAAAGTAAATGTACATTTTGTAGTAAGTGACATTCATACTATGGAAGGAAATATTTCCAGAGATAATGTAATGTGAAGACAAATGAGTCTTTAAAGTATTCAGTCAGGTAGTGCAGATGTCACCCCTTGACAGTTCCCAGAAGTGCAGACCTGAGTTAACTGAACCTGGCTTTGAGGGGTTGGGTAAATTCTCGTGACGAAGCTCCACTCTTCCAGCAGTAACGTGGGTGATTTTTCTCAAGAGATTCATGTGCTAATTTCCTCTACAATGGTTTGTCAGTCCCTCTGGACAACCTTGACAGGAAGTGAGTTAAAATATTGCCATGATGTAGGTGTTTGCCAGTCCCTTACCCAGACCTTGAGTGTTCTAACTCTAATGTTATTTGGGCTATAGATGAAACCAATGCACAAGGTGTAGGGAATAAGTACTTCTACAATCCCTCTGCTGCAGAGTGAATTTGGTCAGTTTTATTAATGGATTAAGTTATGTTTGGGTTAGTTGAGACACTTCTGTGTCAGGTTAAGTGTGTCCAGCTCCTCAGTTGTCCATTGAACCCAGTGACTGCGACTAAGGATTGTGATGACCTTCTGATGTATTTCTCTGCATATTGCACATCACTAGAGACTGTCAAGAGATTTTGAGTGACTTAGAGGATAATATTGATGATGATAATACCATAGCTGACACTTTTCTTGCCTTCATTTGGACCACTCACTTGGACGAGATATTTTCCCGTAGTGTTGATAATTTTGCAATAGTCAAGAGTTGGATTGAGTTGCAGGTTGCTGACCCCTGAAGAAGTTGAAAGGTCTAGCTAGCTCTGCACCAGTGAGAGAAGAGAATCAATAGTGCTTCTACTTGTTATGACCTGTAAGTCAGGACTGCTTATGAGAAAGTGGAGACCCCTAACAGCATCAGCCGACTGTGAATGGGAGGTTGTACATCAAGTTGTCATCCCTCATTGTTGTGGGCAGGATATCATTAGAATTACTCACGATTCCAGGTTGTGGGACACCGTGGAGTAAGGAAGACTGTGACACGCTGTTTTGAAAGCTCACTACTACTGGCCAGGTATCTTCCGAGATATTTCCCTAGGTAATGTATGTCTTATCACACCTGTCAGGTTGTGGGGGAAGTGTAATCAGACCGAAAAGGTTGTACCTCTGATTTCCCATTCCTACTTTTGAGGTATCATTACCCCTTGTGTTGAGTGAGATATTGTGGAGCCCTCTTTCTAAGACTTTCTTTAGGAGTTTCTTATGTTTTGGCCCTGATTGATATGGCTACTCGTATCATGAAGCCATTTCCACTTAGAAATATCTCAGCAAAGAGGTATGTGGTTAAGGAAATGCCTTAGGGTTCTTGCCACCAAGTTTGGTCTGCCCTTGAGAGGGTACAGTCAGACCGGGAAAGTAATTTCATGTCAAATGTTTTCAAGCAGTCTCTGAAAAGTTGGGCATCACCCAGATCACGTCTTTCCAGTTTACCATCCCCAGACCCAGGAAGCGTTTGGCAAGATAATCATCAAACACTCAAATCGATTGCTCGAGGAAATTTACTGTTTGTAACAGGAGAGAAGATTAGAATAAAGGTCTTGTCATTGTATTTGCACGCAAGAAAGGAATGCTCAAATGAAATCACTGGACTTCCTCACCTGAACCTTTGTTTAGGCCATGAAAGTAAGAAAGGGATCACCGCAAGCTACTCAGGAGATGCTGGCTGTCTGAGGAAGATGACGTGAACCTGCTGGAGTATGTGATGAAGTTCAAAGAGCCGACTACTACCTTACAACAGGCGAGAAAGAATTTTAGGAGCCTTTCAAGGAGAGAGATGAAGACTTGGTATGATAGGGAAGTCCAGGTTACGCCACTTTCAGCGCAAAGGAGATCAGGTTTTAGTTTTACTTACCAGTGCCCATGGGCAACCTACTTCAGGCCAGGTTTAGTGGTCACTTTATTTATTGGAGAAGAAGGCACTCAGTGAATATAATAATATGTCATCAGCAACCACTTGAATCGTTGAAAGGGCAACAGGCAACTTTGTCACATCAACATACTAAAGTCCATATCACGGGTGATGGACGAAGAAATAACCAGAGTCTGCACTGTAGCTGTTCCACCCGCAATCTACATAGTGAAGTTGTCCCATGCAGACCCTGAGTGACAGTATTTGGACTTGGGAAAAGGACATCTTGATATCATGAATGATCTCTGGACTAAGCTTTCTCATCTAGCTCGAAAGAAAGACAGGAGTTTTGCGACATTACTGCAGGATGTACCCGCAGATGTGTTCCATGACACTCCAGGAAGAACTTACTGTGTTGATTTTGCATGATGGCGATGTTGGAGTAGAGCATAAGCCTGTAAATAAACTGCCTCGCCGTGTGAACCCAGTGAGAAGTTCCTCTCATCCAGAAGGAGCTTGGCTATCTGTTGGACCACAAGATGATTAGGCCCTGTCAGAAGCGAGGAGTTCTCCTGTCCACTCTAGTCCCTAAACCAGATTGGGTCACAGCGGCGCATCGACTACCGACGTGTTAATCAGATAACCAAAACAGACACTAATGCCCACTCACCCTCGCGTGGAAAATTGCATAAACAAGATCAGAAAGGCTATTTACGCAAGTTTGATTTATTAAAGGGATACTGGCAAGTACTTGCGACCCCGATCGTGCTAGGGAGATCTCATGTTTTTGTAACACTAGGAAAGACTTTTACCCTTGTTTACTGTAATGCTCATATGAGCTATGAAAATGCATAATACTTTTCAGAAGCTCATGAATGTTGTAACAAAAGGAGTTAATGGCAAGGTGTGTGTTTACAATTGATGTTGTATTAATGCTTCAGTGACAACTGGAAGATCACCTAACATGCCATGTCGAGTAAATTTCTTCAGCGTTTGGTTCAGGCTAATCTTGTATTAATTTAACTCAAAGTGTAAGTTTGGTCAAGCTAAAGTTCAGTACACAGATTAGTATGTAATTGGTGATGGACACGTTGCACCACCAGGAGCTAAGGTTCGAAAAGGTTATAAGTGATCTTCCCAGACCTAAAAAATGTAGGAAAAACTATAAAGATTTTGGGAAGAATTTAGGTTATTACAGGAGATTTGTTCTGCTAACATTTCAATTTCTTGCTCACCACTTACCCACAGACCTACTGAAACGGGAGTTCGTCTGTCTGGACCGATAACTTCCAGTGAGAATCCTGCCTTTAGGCCGAGCAAACTTAAAGCTATCACATTAAGTCAGCCAGTGCTATGACTCCAAGATTTTGCTAAGCCTAATACAAGATTGGCTGTTATTTTGACATAAGTGAGAGAGGAGCTTTGACTGTTTTCCTGCAAGGGGATTGATCAGGAGTATTGTGAATTTACCCTAGTATCTTAATTACAATGAGAAGTTCACTCCCACCTCAAAAGAACACTCAACTATTGAGAAAGAGCTTTTGGCCTTGATTTTTTTGGGTTTTTACTTATGATTTTTCATTTTTATTTGTGTTCTGGTTTTGACCCCCATAGTCATTTATACCGATCATAACCAGCTGAAATTCGCTTGAAGTAAATTTAAAGATAAAAATCAGAGATTGACAAGAATGGAGTCCTACCGAGATTTTTCAGGGGTATTCCCATTAGACTGTACCTAAGTGTCAAGGAGAAAGGAAATGTTATTGCAGAATTGCCTTTATCTGGAGACTTTGGACAGATTTGTTTTTAGAGCAATAAATTGCCTTTGTAAGTTTCTATTTCTTTGTGGGTAGTTTTAACATAGCCTATGATTTAATCATCCCATGTATAATTACGAACTTATGATAGTTTTGTTCATTAATTTACATCATCGTTTGTATGATCTAATGGCTACAGTATGCTTTGCATGTTTGAACGATGTCACAATGTGGCTTCCATAGTATTGACCAGGCTTGCGTGTTCTACCTCACTCCCCAACCACTCCCCCATATAATGAAGTGAAGTCGTTCTTTCTGATTCTTCAGGTGAGGATTATTAAATCTCTTCATCCTCTATGCCCAACTGTTTCATTTGCGCGTCCTTCTTACCCTAGGATGAAATCAAACTCTATCCTCTATAATGAGCTCAGTCTCTGCATTAGTTGACACTTAGATCTTCTCCTCATTCTCTTCACATCTCAATACTCCCCACAATACAGTATATTATTATGTGTGGGTGTTCAGGAGAATCTCTTGCCATCTGAAGATATAATAATTTAAGTATAAGTGTTATTACCATTTTTCTGGGTGTAGCTGTACATAACCTAAGGGGCGATTAATTAAACCTTAAGCCTGAGTAAAGTTTTTGTGTTTACATTGTTTCCGTAACTTGTCCGTAGTATTAGTAATATTTTGTATCTGTAATAATATTATATCTTGCTTTAACTGTGGAAGCATTTATCACTGCTTTCTCATTTTATCAGGGCTATGACTTAGAATACAAAGTTGCTTCTTGCGTAATTTCATTGGTAATAGAGGCTATTGCAGTTAACCATATATAGCAACCTTTTATACGCCATTACACTATCACCGCATGAGGATTCTGAATGTTTAGATTGTTAATTTGAAGCATTAAACTTTGGCAACTTTGGTAATTTTACCTAAGTCTTTTGTTTTGAATCTGGAACTTTGTGGGGACAGTACTGATTTTAGTATTTACTCCAGTGAAGTGTTCATTATCTTCTCTCTTTATTGTTACATACCCTATGATTTCATCATCACTTTGTATGATATTCCCTAATGTGTACACAGTATGCTTGCTTATGTTTGATCACGATTCGCCACGTGGCTTCGATATTGACCAGACTTACGTGTTCTGCCTCTTTCCCCCTTCTCCACCTTATAGTAGAGTAAGTCGTTCTTTCAGTTGATCAAACAGGAGTGTCGACTCACCACGTTCTCTTGTAGCTTCATTTGTGTGTCCTTCTTGCAAGTTGAAAATCGAAAGTCTCTGCCGACTTTCGTATACTTCTAATGAGCTCAGTCTCTACATTAGTTGCCAACTTGAATCTACTCCTCATTTGTTCACATCTCTGTCCTCCCTAACACTATACTATATTATTATCTTTGTGATTGCTCAGGAAGTCTCAAACTTAAATCTAGCTGCTGTATAATTTGAGTATAAATGTTATTACCATTTTTCTTGTACTATTTAGCGTGAACCGATTAATTATCAGGCCTGAGTAAGGTTTTTGTGATTCATGTAAAAAGTTTTTAATGTCAGCCAGTATTAGTAATATCTTTGTATACTGTAATAATAATATATCTTGCTTTTAGCAGGGCATTATCCGGTTTTTCTCATCTTATCAGGGCTGACTTAGATAAATTTTGCTCTCTTGCTAAATTCGTGTTAATAGAAGCTATTTCAGTGCTAATATATCACTGCTATTTACCTGTTTTGTCATTACATTATCCTTTTGAGATCCTTAATGTTTAGTTGTTAGTTTGAGCATTAAACTTTACAACTTGTAATTTTACCTAAAGTCTTTTGTTTGAACCTGGAGTACTTTGCGGGACAGTAATAATTTTAAGTATTCTCACTTGAAGTGTTCACTATCTCTCTCTGTTCCGTAACACAAGGGTTTGGCGACCTCGCCAGGATAATTTAGGATATTATCATAATGATATTGCTGTGATATTTTAGTGACCTGATTTATTCCACTTGACAATCTACTATTACTACTTTCTTGATGAAGCCAAAGATTTTTTGTCAAATGTGCAAGACAAATGTGTGATAGAGAAAACAGAACAAACAATCAACTTAAGCTTGTTGCTCAACAATTTGGGAACTGCTGTTCGATCTCATCATTCTAAGAGATCAGAATTGTTGACATGATTAATAAAAAGCTTGTTTAATGCTAACTCCCCCAGATGAGCAAACAAAAGACAAAATAGATAAGTTACATCGAGACCCTACGGGAAAACTCGATACTAAGGAAGATTTGGAGTTTCAGGCCTCGTGATAAGGAGCCTGAGTTTCAGGCTCGATGCTAAGGAGGCTGAGTTTCAGAGCCAAAAAGTCTAAAGGAGCCTGAGTCTCAGAGAAGCTCGTATTCAGGAGGCACAGGCACAGGCTCAGGCATAAATTGAGAACTTGCTTAGGACTTCAGGCAGACCATAATTAATCGCATGAAACAAGGTGGAACTGGACTCATCTAAGCTCTGATGATTTTGATGTGGCTAAAAATGTTAAACTTGTCCCTCACTGTTTATGAATCTGATTTAACAAAGTATTTTCAGTTGATTTAGAAAGGTAGCTGGGGTTTAATTGGCCAAAAAAGTATTGGCCAGTACTACTTCAGATGTGTTCTCACCAGTAAACAAGTAACTTACTGCATCTTTTGCCTCTGGATCAATCAATTTATTTATGATGACAGTTAAGAGGTTGATTTCTTAAGAATATGAACCTGTTCCCCTGAAAACCTATAAAGTAAAATTGGGACAACTTTATAACCAAGATAAACAATCCCAAGTTGAGTAATGTAACTATAATCAAAGATCCTGTTAGAAGCAGTGGATTTAAATTCTAAGAATGTAACCTCTGATTTTGATAGATTTAAGCAGATGATTTTTGATGGAGGGAGACTTCAAAAGGTATATTAATAAAGATGTAAACCTATATCTTGATGAGGAAAAGAATAAGATAATTTGTCTCATGCACAGCTTTAATGATGAATATATTCTCACTCACAAGAGATATCCTAAAGAGAAAAGAAAAACTGAGGAGTAAGTACATTTGCCTACTACTCAAGGTACAGGTGGCAAGGAAGAGAATAAGAGATTGATGATTTCTCGAAAGGAAGTAAATACCAGCTCCACCTCTAGAATTCAGAAAGAAGTAAATAGTACTTATTGTAATGTAAGCTTGGTCAAAGCACTTATGAATGTTTCGGAGACACGGCGTGACGGTAATGAACAAAAAGGAGTCTTTAAATATTCAGTCAATTGGTCTAGTATCCACTCTTGACAGTTCAGAATTCTTGAACGAGACGGGTTAACTGAACCTGCTGAGGGTTGAATTACCATTCCTCGTGACTGAAAATACTCACTTCAGCAGTAACGTGGGTGACACTCTCAAGGTTCATGTGCTAATTTCCTCTCCTGATGGATTTTGTCATTCCCTCTGGATAATAATGACAGAGGAAATCAGTTAAAATATACCAAATGATAGATGTGTTTGCCAGTCCCTTGTGCTGATAGTGTTCTACAGCTCCTAATGTTAATTCCTCTGATGAAACTAATGCTTACAAGGTGTAGGCAATAATTAACTTCTCTGTCCCTCTGTGCAGAGTGAATTTAGTCTGGTTTTGATAATGGTTCCGATTATGGTTGGGTTGGTTGAGACACTCCCAGCCAATGTCAGGTCAAGTGTGTCAATATCCTCTGTTGTCTAGTGAACCAGTGACTGCGAAAAGCCCAGGATTGTGATGTCCCTGATAATGTTCTCTTGCATGTGCTTGTCACTAGGGCTGTCTACAAAGTTACTGGTGACTTGAGGATAATGATGATGATGATGTTAATCTAGCTGACACTTTTCTTGCTAATTTGGACCACTCACCGAGATAAGGCAGTACCCCGTAGTATTGATAATGTGTCTAGTCAAGAGTTGGATTGAGTTGCAGGTTGCTGACCCTGAGTTGAAAGGTCTAATAACTCTGCTTGCACCCGGTGAGGAAGAAGTCAGCTGGGTGCTTCTCTACTTGTTATTATATAAAGAAGTCAGGACTACTTATGAGAAAGATGAGACCCCCCAACAACATCAGCCGACTGTGCAAATAGGGAGGTTTACATCAAGTTGTCATCCCCTCGTGTTTGTAAACGAGGATTATCATTAAAGTGGCTCATGATTCCAAGTTGTGGCAGGACACCATAGAAGAATGAGGAAGACTGTTTATGTTTGAAACACTTCTACTGGCCAAGGTATCTTTCAGAGATGTTTCCTGGTATTGTAGTCTTCTCACACCTGTCAGAGTTGTAATGGGAAGTGTAATCAGACCGAAAAGGTTGTACCCTCTAGTTCCCATTTCACTCCTTTTGAGACCATTCACCTTACTGTGTTAGTGGATTTTATGGGCCCTCTTCCTACAAGACTTCTTCAGGATTTTCTTATGTTTTGGCCCTACATTGATATGTATAAATTAATCATGAAAGCCATTCCCTTAGAAATATCTCAGCAAAGAATGAGTTAAAGGGAAATGCGGGGGTTCTTCACCAAGTTTGGTCTGCCCAAGGAGGGGTACAGTCAGACCCGGGAAGTATAATTTCATATCAAAATGTTTTCAATGATCTCTGAAAGAGTTTGGGCATCACCCAGATCACGTGCTTCAGTTTACCATCCCCAGACCCAGGCGTTGGCGAGATATCATCAAACACTCAAATCGATGCTCAGAAGAAATACTGTTTGTAACAGCAGAAAGAATTAGGATAAAGGTCTCCCATTCGTTGTATTGCCGCATAGGAAAGAATCTCCAAATGAAAAATCACTGGGCTTCCTACACCCTTTGAACTACTTATTTGGCCATGAAGTAAGAGGATCCCTTAAGCTACTCGAAAGAGAATGCTGGCTGTCTGAGGAAGACTGACGATCAACCTGCTGGAGGTATGTGATGAAGTTCAAGAAATGGCTTTTTACTGCTTTACAGCTGGCGAGAAAAGGAACTAGAACTGCTCAGGAGGAAGATGAATGAGCTTGAGTATGACAATAAGAAGTCAGGTTTACATCACTTTCAACCAGGAGAGAGTCAGGTTTTGATACCGCTACCAGTGCATGGGCAACCTCTTCCAGATAAGAGTTTTAGTGGTCAGTCTTATTTCGTGGAGAAGAAAGCTCGAGTGATATCAACTATGTCATCGCCACACCAGATCGAATTGAAGAACAGACAACTTTGTCACATCAACATGCTAAAGTTATATCACAGGCCAGGACAAAAAATAACTCAGAAAGTCCCCACAACACTGTAACTGTTCCACCCGAGTCTGTAAGTGAAAGTTCTCCCATGCCAGTATGAGCCTGAGTGACAGTTTGGGGAAGAGTCTTGATATCATGAATGATAGACTAAGCTTTCTCATCTATTTCCAAGGAGAAAAGGGCGGAAAGTTTCGGCATTACATACAGGAGTACCCATAGGTGTTCCATGACACTCCAGGAGGAACTACTGTGTTGAAGCATGATGTCGATATTTGGAGGCAAACCCAAATAAGCTCCTTGCCTCGCTTACCGTGTGAACCCAGTGAAAGTTCCTCTCATCCAGAAGGAAGCTTGAGCTATCTGTTGGACCCACAAGATGGGATTCCAGCCCTGTCAGAGCGAAGGAGGAGTTCTCCTGTCACTCCCAATAGTCCCTAAACCAGGAATTGGGTCACGGTGGCTTTGCATCGACTACAGACAGTGTTATAAATCAGATAACGAAAACAGAAAACTAACCCTCTCCCTCGCGTGGAAAATTGCATGGGACAAGATCGGAAAGGCTATTTACGTAAGTTTGATTTTGTTAAAGGGATACTGGCAAGTACCTATGACTGATACGTGCTAGGGAGATCTCATGTAGTTTGTAACACTAGGAAAGACTTTTGCCATGTTCTGTAATGCCATATGGTATGAAGAATGCACACAGCCACTTTTCAGAAGAAGCTCATGAATGTTGTAACAGGAGGGTTTGGCAGGTGTGTTGTTTAAATTGAGTGTTGTATTAATCTTCAGTGACAACTGGAAAGATCTTACCTATGCCATGTCAGTAGGGAATTTCTTCGGCGTTTGGTTTAGGCTAATCTTGTAGCTAATTTATCCCAGAATTAACGTGAGTTTGGTCAAGCCTAAAGTTTTCACGTACCTTGGGTACGTAATTGGTGAAATGGACACGTTGCACCATAGGCGCCCAAGGTTCAGGTTATAAGTGATCTTCCCAGACCTAAAAGTAGGAAAGAGCTACAAAGGAATTTTTAGGAGAAGGGTAGGTTAGCCCACAGGAGATTTGTTCTTAACATTTCTAATTTTTGTATCACCACTTACAGACCTACCGAAACAGGGGAGTTAAATCTGTCTGGATCCGATAACTGTAGAATCGTCATAACCAGTAAACTTAAAGCTATCTATTAAGTCAATGCCAGTGCTACGCTACTCCAAAATTTTGCTAAATACCTTATCCCAAGATGACTGCTGTTGACACAATTGATACAGGAGCTTGGGCTGTTTTGCCCATAGAGGGGATGATCAGAATTATTGTACACCCTGCAAATCTTATTACAATAAGAAGTTCACTCCACCTCAAAGAACTACTCATCTATTGAAAAAGAGGTTTTGGCCTTGATTTTGGGTTTACTTATATTTTCATTTTTATTTGTGTTCTTGGTTTTGACCACATAGTCATTTATACCACGATCATAACCAGCTGAAATTCCTTAGTAAAATTAGAGATAAAAAATCAAGAGATTGACGAGATGAATACTACTTTTTCTGGGGGGGTATTCATTAGACGTACAACATGTCAGGAAGAAAGAAAATGTTATTGCAGAATTCCTTATCTAGACTTTAGACAGATTGTTTTTAGAGAGTAATAAAAATTTCCTTTGTAAGTTTCTTTTTCTTTTGTGGGGAGGTGTAACAACATAGCCTATGATTTCAAATAAATCCCATGTATAATATTCTAACTATCGATAGTTTTGTTCGTCATTGCATCATCGTTTGTATGATCCTAATGGCTGATATGCTGCATGTTTGTTCACGATTCGCCACGTGGCTTCCATAGTGACCAGGCGCCCGTGTTCTACCTCACTGCTCCCCTGCTCCCCACTTATATTACGAGTAAGTCGTTCTTTCTGTTCTTCAGGAACTTGAGGATTATTAAATCTTCATCCCACTATACCTTCATTTGCGCGTTCTTCTGCCTAAGGTGAATCAAGCTCTGCCCGGCCTCCTATATAATGAAGCTCAGTCTCTGCATTAGTTGACACTTAGATCTACTCCTCATTTCTGTTCACATCTCTGCTCTCCCCCTGCTACAATTATATTGGCCATTATTAATGAGTGTTCAGGAGGAGTCTCTTGCCATCTAGATTAACGGCTGTACCAAATTTGAGTATAAGTGTTATTACCATTTTCTTGTACTGTATAACCTAAGGCGTTAATTCTTCAAATAAGGTGAAGTTTTTGTGTTTACATTGTTTCCATGCTTGTCAATATTATTGTAGTAACTATTTTGGCAATCTGCAATAATATTATGCAAGCTTTAAGCTGAGCATTATCTACTTTTCTCATTTTATCAGGGTACGACTTAGATAAAGTTGCTCTTGCTAATTTCAGTAATTAATAGAAGGAACTGCAGTTAACCATATATGTAACCTTTTTGCCATTACACTATCGCTTATGAGTTCTGAATGTTTAGTTGTTGATTTTGAGCATTAAACTTTTAACGTGTAAATTTACCCTAAGGTCTTTTTGTTTTGAATCTGGAACTTTTGTGGAATAATACTGATTTTAGTATTCTCAATTGAAGTGTTCATTATCTCTCTCTTTTATTGTTACATACCTATGATTTCATCATCAGCTTTGTATTATTCCTGAATGTACAGTAATGCTTCATGTTTGATCATGATTCGCCGCGTGGCTTCCATAGTGACCGGGCTTGCGATGTTCTACACTCTTTCCCCCCTTCTCCCCCTTATAGTAGAGTGGGAGTCGTTCCTTTCTGTTGATCAGAGCAGAGTGTCAGGCTCTACGTTACTCTAATAAGCTTTCATTTGTGTCGATCGCTATCTTGCAAGTTGAATCAAGATTCTGCCGGCCCGTATATAACGAGCTCAGTCCTCTACCATTGAATTGCCGCTTGGATCTACTCCTCATTTGTTCACATCTCTATCCTCCCCTAGTATACTATATTATTATCTTTGTCAAAGTGCTCAGGGAGTCTCCATTCATCTAGCTACTGTATAATTTGAGTATAAGTGTTATTACCATTTTTTTCTTGTACTAACATAGCAATGAGACGTTAATTCGCAGGCCTGTGGAATTTTTGTGATTCATGTAGAAGTTTTTAATGTCAGTAACAGTATTAGTAATATTTTGTATCTGTAATAATAATATATCTTGCTTTAACTTAGACATTATCCGGTTTTCTCATCTTATCAGGGCTGACTTAGATAAATTTGCTCTTGCTAAATTCGTGTTAATAGAAGCTATTTCAGTTAACCATATATGTAACCTCTTTTTGTCATTACATTATGCTTTTGAGTCCTTAATGTTTAGTTGTTAATTTAGACATTAAACTTTAACCTGTAATTTATACCTAGAGTCTTTTGTTTTGAACCTAGAACTACGGGACAGTAGTGATTTTAAGTATTCTCACTTGAAGTGTTCACTATCTCTCTCTGTTCCGATAACATAAATTTTGTGACCTCATGGAATATTTAGGATATTTTATCATAATGATATTGCTTGATATTTGTGTGACTGATTTATTTCATGATGTCTACTATTACTACTCTTGATGAAGCCAAAGATTTTGTCAAATGTTATAAACAGTGTGTGATGTAGAAAACAGAACAAACAATCAACTGCTAAGCTTTGTTGCTCAACAATTGGGAACCTGCTGTTATCGATCTCATCATTCTAGAGATCAAATTGTTGACATGATTAATAAAAGCTGATTTAATGTAACTCCCAGACCAGATGGGCAAACGAAAAGATTGAAATAGATACAGTTACATCGAGTACTGCAGGAGAATAAAGTAAATACAGGAGGCCTGAGTTTCAGATGACTCGTGATAAAGAGCCTGAGTTTCAGGCTTCGTGCTAGAGGAGGCTGAGTTTCAGGCAAAAGTCTAAGGAGCCTGAGGTCTCAGGCTCACGTATTCAGAGAGGCACAGGCACGGGCTCAGACACAAATTGAACTTGCTAAGAGATTCAGGCAGACCATGAGTGTCGCATGAAACAAGGTGGAACTGAGATCAAATCCTGAAACTCTGATGATTTTGATAATGGCTAAAAATGTTAAACTGTCCCTCACACCGTAGATCAATCTGATTTAACAAAGTATTTTCGGATTACATTTTAAGGAATAGCTACAGGTTTTAATTGGCCCATTTAAAGTATTATTAATTACTACTTCAGGATGTTCTCACCGGTAAAGCCCAAGTAACTTATGCATCTTTGCCTCTGGATCGAGAAATCTAGTATTTTATGATGTAGTTAAGAGCTTGATTCTGGGAACTATGAGCTTGTTCCTGAAACCTATAGAGTAAGAATTGGGACAACATATAAGCAAGAATGAAACAATCCCCAGAGTTGAATATGCAATAATCAAAGATCTGTTAGAGCGAGTGGTTAAATTCTAAAGTAATGTAACCTCTGATTTTGATAAATTTAAATGAATGATTTTGATGGGAGGAACTTCAAAAGGTATATTAATAACTAGATGTAAACCTATATCTGATGAGAAAAGAATAGATAATTTGTCTTTTCATGCTGCAGCTTTAGCTGATGAATATATTCTCACTCACAGAAGAGATATCTAAAGAAGAAAAGCTGAGAGTAGAGTACATTGCCTCTACTCAAATTACGAAGGTAACAGGAAGAGGAGAATAAAGATGATGTTTCTCAGGAAAGTAAATGCCAGCTCACCTCTAGAGATTCCAGAAAAGTAAATGTACTTATTGTAGTAAGCTTGGTCATACTATGGAGGAAATGTTTCAGGAGACAACTTGTTGATGTGAACAAAAGGAGTCTTTAAATATTCAGTCGAATTAGTCTAGAGTCCATCCCTTGACAGTTCCCAGAATTCTTGAACGGAGTTAACTGAACCTGCTTTGAGGGTTGAATTAAATTCTCGTGTACGAAGCTCTCTTTTCAGCAGTAATGCTGGAGTGACACTCTCAAGAGTTCGTAATGTAGCTAATTTCCCTCTCTGACTGGTTTTGTCATTTCCTCTGGATAATAATGACAGGGAAATCAGTTCAAAATACTACCGTGATACAGGTGTTTGCCAGTCCCATATACGGACCAGTGTTCTACGTTCTAATGTTGAATTCCTCTGATGAAACCCAATCTTACAAGGTGTGAGGAATATTAATTGAAATTCTCTGTCCCTACAATGCAGAGTGAATTTAGTCTGGTTTTGTTAACTGGTTCCGTTATGGTTTAAGGTTGGTTAGGACACTCCCAATGTCAGGTCAAGTGTGTCCCAGCTCTCTCAGTTGTCTAAGTGAACCAGTGACTACTGGGACATTGGAGGATTGTGATGTCCCTGATGTGTTCTCTACATGTGCTGTCACTAGGAATGTCTAAAGTTACTGGTGACCAAGAGGATAATGATGATGATGATGTTAATCCTAGCTGACACTTTTCTTGCTAATTTGGACCACTCACCAGATGAGAATGGTACCCCGTAGTGATGAATAATTTGTCTAGTCAAGAGTTGGTTGAAGTTGCGGGGTTGCTGACCCTGAGTTGAAAGATCTAGCTAACTCTGCTATGCAGTGAGGAAGAAGTCAGCTGGTGCTCTACTATTGTATATAAAGTCAGGACCTGTACTTATGAGAAAGTGGGGCCCCAAGCAGCGTCGAGCCGACATGAATGGGAGGTTGTACATCAAGTTGTCATCCCTACGTTGTTTGTAGGCAGGGACTATCATTAGAGTGGCTCATGATGTCAAGTTTGGCAGGACACCGTAGGTAGTGAGGACGACATGTACGCATTTTGAAACACTTTTACTACCAGTAGTATCTTCAGAGATGTTTCCTGGTATTTGTAAGTCTTTCTCACACCTGTCAAGTTGTGGGGAAGTGTAATCAGACCGAAAGGTTTGTACCTCTGGTTCCCATTTCTCTCCTTTTGAGGCATATTCACGCACTTACTGTGTTGGTGGATTAATGAATGGCCACCTCTTCCTAAGACTTTACTTCAGGATTTTCTTATGTTTTGGCCCCTGATTGTGTATGGCCTCGTTATCATGAAAGCCATTCCACTTTTAAATATCTCAGCAAGAGAAGTGTGGTTAAGGAAATGCTAGGGTTCTTTCCACCAAGTTTGAAAAGGTCTGCCCAAGGAGGAATTACAGTCCAGACCGGGAAGTAATTTCATGTCAAACTCTGTTTTCAAGCAGTCTCTCCCTGAAAGAGTTGGAGCATCACCCAGATCACGTCTTTATTGATTGCCATCCCCAGACCCAGGAGAGGCGTTGGCGTGAGATTATCATCAAACACTTTCAAATCGATAGCTCAGGAAAGCCTGTTTGTAACAGCGGCGGCAGAAAGATTAGGATAAAGGGTCTCCCATTCGTTAATATTTGCCGCTTGAGAATGCTCCCAAATGGAATCACTTCAGGCTTCTCACCCGCTTTTGAACTACTGTTTGTAGCCCGCGATGAAGTAAGAGGATCCCTTAAGCCTCAAGGAATGCTAGCAGTGTCTGAGGAAGATGAGCGATCAACCTGCCAGTATGTAATGAAGTTCCAAAGAATGGCTCTTTGCTGCTTTACAGGCCCCTAGGGGCGGCAGAAAGAATTTAGAGGCTGCTAACAGGAGAAGATGAAACTGTAGGTATGATTAAAAAAGTCCAGGTTACGCCACTTTTTCCCGGGAGATCGGGTTTTGATTCTGCTACCATGATTACATGGGACGAGCACCTCTTTCGGGTTGGGGTTTAGTGGTCCTTATTTCGTGGAGGGGAAGAAACTTCCCAGTGATGTCAGCAGCTATGTCATCGCCACACCAGATCGTTGAAAGAACAGGCAAACGCTTTGTCACATCAACATACTAAAGTTACTATCACTGAGCCAGGACGAAAATAACCAGTCTGCACTGTAGCTATTCCACCCGAAGTCTGCAAGTAGAAGCTTCTCCCCATGCAGTAATGAGCCTGAGTGACAGTTTGGGAAGAGATCTTGATATCATGAATGATCTCTAGACCCAAGCTTTCTCATCTAGCTCCCGAGGAAAGGCGGGAAGTTTTCCAGGCATTTTCTACAAGAGTACCCCATGCAGGTGTTCCATGACACTCCCAGGGCGAGGAACTACTGTGTTGATGTATGATGTCCCGATGTTGAGGACATAAAGCCAAATAAACTGCTTACTCACACCGTGTGAACCTGATAGTTCCTCTCATCAGAAAAGGAGCTTGGCTATCTGTTGGACCACAAGATGATTCCGCCCTGTGCAGAGCGGAATGAGGAGTTCTCCTGTCCCACTCTAGTCCCTAAAACCAGGTGAGTCACAGTGGCTTTGCATGCGACCTGGACAGACGTGTTGATCAGATAGCCTTAAACAGAAACTAACCCTACTCCCTCAGCGTGGAAATTTACGCATGGGATTTAAGATCGGAAAGGCTATTTACGTAAGTTTGTTTGTTGAAAGGGATACTAGCAGCAGGAGTACCTATGACTGATCATTGCTATGGGGAGATCTCATGTTTTGTAACACTAGGAAAAAGACTTTTTGCATGTTCTGTAATGCCATATGGTATGAAGAATACACCAGCCACTTTCAGAAGCTCATGAATGTTGTAACATGAAGGGTTTGAAGCAGGGTGTGTTATTTAGAGGTATTGATGTTTGATTAATCTTCAGTGATTTTTTTAAACTAGGAAAGATCACACATGCCATGTCAGTAAATTTCTTCAGCGTTTGGTTTAGGCTAATCTTGTAGCTAATTTATCAAATTGTGAGTTTGGTCAAGCTAAAGTTCGAGTACCTTGGGTACGTAATTGAGTGATGGACACGTTTGCACCACCAGAACCCAAGGTTCTGGAGTTATAAATGATCTTCCCAGACCTAAAAGTAAGGAAAAGAGCCTACAAAGAATTTTGGGAAATAGGTTATTACAGGAGATTTGTTCTTAACATTTCCAATTCTTGTATCACCTACAGACCTACTGAAACGGGGAGTTAAATCTGTCTGGACCGATAACTGTGAATCCTCTTTCAGTAAACTTAAAGCTATCCTATTAGAGTCAGCCAGTGCTCGCTACTCCAAATTTTTGCTAAACACACAAAGATGGCTGTTGACACAAGTGATACAGGAGCTTAAGGCTGTTTTGCTACCAAGGGGATGAGCAGTGGTAGTGAACACCCTGTATCTTATTTACAATAAAAGAAGTTTCACTCCCACCTCAAAGAGAACTACTCATCCCTATTGAGAAAGAGCTTTTTTTGGCCTTGATTTTTGGGTTTTACTATATTTTTCATTTTATTTGTGTTCTGGTTTTGACCACATAGTCATTTATACCGATCATAACCAGCTGAAATTCCTTAAAGTACCCAATTTAGAGATAAAAAAATCAGGAAGATTGAAGTAAAGATAAGTCTACTTTTTCGAGGGGTATTCATTGGACGTACAACATGTCAAGGGAGAAAAGAAAATGTTATTGCAGATTCCTTATCTAGACTTTAGACAGATTGTTTTCAAAGTAATAAGATTTCCTTTTGTAAGTTTTCTTTTTCTTTGTGGGAGGTGTAAACAACATGCCAGCCTATGTTTTCATCATCCCATGTACTAATTCCCAACTTATGATAGTTTTGTTCGTCATTGCATCATCGTTTGTGCGATCCTAATGTATACAGTAATGCTTTGCATGCTTTGTTCCACGATTCGCCACGTAATGGCTTCATAGTGACCAGGCTTTTTGCGTGTTCTACCTCACTCCCCCCTAACTCCCCCATATAATGGGGGTAAGTCGTTCTTTCTGTTCTTCAGGAGCAGGAATTGTTAAATCTTCATCCCCTAGCTATGCCTTCATTTGCGCGTCCTTCACCTAAGGGTGAAATCCAAACTCATGACCTACTATACTCGTGAACTCAGTCTCATACATTGAACAACCCTTAGATCTACTCCTCATTCTGTTCATCTCTCTGTCTCCCCCATTGTACATTATATTTAACCTTATTGTGGGTGTTCAGGAAGTCTCTACTTGCCATCTAGATGCTTGTATAATTTGAGTATAAGTGTTAATTACCATTTTTTAGCCTTGTACTCTTTAACCTAAGGCGTTGATTCTTTAAGCCTAATTAAAGTTTTTGTGTTTACATGTGTTTCCATGTAATCAGCCAGTATTAGTAAGTATTTTGTAATCATGTAATAATATTATACCTTGCTTTAACTGAGCATTATCACTGCTTTTCTCATTTTATCAGAGACTGACTGAGAATAAGAGTTTGCTCTTGCTAATTTCGTGTGTAATAGGGAATATTGCAGTTAACCATATATGTAACCTTTTTGCCATTACACTATCCTTATGAGTTCTGAATGTTTGGATTGTTAGTTTGAGCATTGAAGCTTTTAACTTGTAATTTTACCTAAGTCTTTTGTTTTGAATCTGGAACTTTGTGGAACAGTACTGATATTTTGAAGTATTCCTCAGTGAAGGTGTTTCATTATCTTCTCTCTTTTTATTGTTACATACCTATGATTTCATCATCCTTTGTATTATTCCTAATGTACATTGTATGCTGCATGTTCTGATCATGATTCGCCACGTGGCTTCCCATATTGACCGAGGCTTGCGTGTTCTACCTCTTTCCCCCCATTCTCCCCACTTCCGCCTCAGTAGAGTAAATCGTTCTTTCTGTTGATCAGAGCAGGAGATGTCGATACATCGTTCTCTGTAGCACTTTCATTTGTGTGTCCTTCTTGCAAGATTGAATCAAGTTCTATAAGCCCGTACTATAATGAGGCTCAGATACTCAGATTAGTTGCCACGCTAGGATCTACTCCTCATTTTGCATTCACATCTCCTTACCCTAATACTATATTATTATCTTTGTGAAGTGCTCAGGAAGTCTCCAGCCATCTAGCCTTAATATAATTTGAAGTATGAAGATGTTGATTACCATTTTTCTTGTACTGTATAGCGATGTAATAGGCGTTAATTCCATCAGGTAGCTAGTAAGGTTTTTGTGATTTAAATAGTAAGGAGTTTTTAATGTCAGCCGAGTATTAGTAATATTTTGTATCTGTAATAATAATATATGCTTTGCTTTTAACTAGAGCATTATCCAGTTTTCTCATCTTATCAGAGGCCAAACTTAGATAAATTTTAATAACTTGCTAAATTCAGTGTTAATAGAAACTATTTCAGTGTAACCATATATGTAACCTGTTTTGTCAATGCAGCATTGTCACTTTTGAGTCCTGTATGTTTACGTTGTTGGTTTGAGCCATTAAACTTTAACTTGTATATTTACACAGAGTCTTTTGTTTTGAACCTGGAACTTTGCGGGACACGGTGGCTGATTTAAGTATTCTCACTTGAAATTATTCCTTCTATCTATATATTTCATTCCGTGCCTAATTTGTGACCTCTCAGGATATTCTTAGGATATTATCACCAACCCATGATATTGCTTGATATTTGTGACTGATTTATTCCATGATGTCTTACTATTACTACTCTTAATTGAAGCCATAAGATTTTTTGTCAAATGTTTAGGCAAACAGTGTGTGATGTAGAAAACAGAACAAGAACAATCAACTTAAGCTTGTTGCTCAACAATATGGGAACTATGCTGTTAAATCTCATCATTCTAGAGATCAGGTTGTTGACATGATTAATAAAAGCTTGTTTAATGTAACTCCCCCAGGATAAGGCAAACGAAGATTGAAATAGATAAGTTACATCGAGCCCTGCAGGAGGCTCGTGCTAAAGGAAGGAGCTGAGTTTCAGGCTCGTGATAAGAACTGAGTTTCAGGAAACTCGTGCTAACTGAAATGGAGTTTCAGGCAAGAGTCTAAGAAGCCTGAGTCGCCAGGCTCGTCGTCGGGCGCAGCCACGAGCTCAGGCGCAGAATTGAACTTGCTAGGATTCGGAGCAGACCATGAGTATCGCATGAAATAAGGTGGAACTGGATCATCACAACTCTGATGATTTTGATGTGGCTAAAAATGTTGACTTGTCCCTCCTTTTAATGAATCTGATTTAACAAAGTATTTTCAGTTGTTTTAGAACAGCTACAGGCCTGTGGCCCAAAAAGTATTGGCCAGTACTTCTTCAGAATGTTCTCACCGGTAAAGCTCAAGTAACTTATGCATCTTTACTCTGGGTCAATCTGGTATTTGGATATGGTGGAGAACTTGATTCTTGAGGAATATGAGCTTGTTCCTGAGAACCTATGGAGTAAAGGTGGGACAGCTTATAAGCTTGAATGAAACAATCCCATGTTGAGTATGCAATAACGGAAGATCTGTTAGAGCGATGGTTAAGTTCACAGAATGTATTTTCTGATTTTGATAAATTTAAGCAGATGATATTTGATGGAGGACTTTCAAAAGACGCTATTAATGAAGATGTAAACTATATCTTGATGAGGAAAGAATAGATGAATTTATCTCATGCTGCAGCTTTAACTGATGAACAGATTCTCACTCACAAGAGATATCCTAAAGAAAAAGAAAAGCTGAGAGTAAGTACCATTACTCTACTAAAATTACAGGTAACAGGAAAGAGAATAAAGATGATATTTCTCAGGAAAATAAATACCAGCTCCACCTCTAGAATTCAGAAAAGTAAATGTACTGACTTGGAGTAAGCTTGGTATTACTATGGAGAAATGAGCTCGGGAAGACAACGTGATGTGAACAAATTGTCTTTAAATATTCGAGTCAATTGGTCTAGTTTCCACCCTTGACCCAGTTCCCAGAATTCTTGAACCGAGGTAGCTGGACCTGCTTTGAAATTTAATTAGAATTCTCGTGACGAAGCTCCTGCTTTCAGCGGTAACGTGGGTGACACTCTCAAGAGTTTCATGTGCTAATTTCCTCTCACGATGGATTTGTCATTCCTCTGGATAATAATGACAGATTATCAGTTAAAAAATACCGTGATTTGTTTGCCAGTCCCATATGCTTAGCCGAGTGTTCTACGATAATGTTAATTCCTCTGATGAAACTAATGCCTACAAGGTGTAGGGAATAATTACTTACTGTGCCTCTGTGCAGAGTGAATTTAGTCTGAACATGGACGTTATGGTTGGGTTGGTTGAGACACTCCCAAATGTCAGGTCAAATAATGTCCAGCTCCTCAGTGCTCTGGTGAACCAGTGACTGCGACCCAGGACAAGTCCCTGATGTATTCTCTGCATGTGCTAATCGCCAAACTGTACAAAGTTACAGTGACTTAGAGGATAATGATGATGATTGATGTTAATCTAGCTGACACTCTTGCTAATTTGGACCACTCACCAGATGAGGCAGTACCCCCT
>NC_137030.1:10351977-10358793 GCF_032717465.1 Coenobita brevimanus | reverse complement strand
ACTTACTGACTCAGGAGCTTGATGTGGACCCCAGTGACTGTGACAAGTTGGTGCTTAAAAATATAGCGCCTTGGGAGCCACCTGCCTTTACAGTTGATGTTACATGGCTCCCAGCACCAAAGGCCAAGGCGCCGGAGGCGGAGGTCCACCACTTGTTTCGTAACATCATTGTTCGTCACTTGGGGTCCCATCAATTGTACACCGACGGCTCCAAGTCGAGTGAATGTGTGGGTGCAAGTGTGTGGTCGACTGAATGTGCCCTCAGGTATCGGTTGCCGACTCATACATCTGTGTTTACCTCCGAACTTTTTGCTATTGACAAAGCCATAGACTATGCTCTCAATTCTAGGCATGACTCATTTGTCATATTTTCAGATTCAAAATCAGCCCTTCAGGCAATTGCATCTTGCACTACGGACTCTCATGAGATCCAGGGCCGCATCGTTAATAAGTTGCATTCATGCAACAAGTCATTCACGCTGATCTGGGTGCCTGGTCATTGTCGTATCTACGGCAATGAGCAGGCTGACTTACTTGCAAAGTCGGCTGTAGAGCTCGAGGAGACTTGGGACGTTCCTCGTGATCTACGGTCGAGTCTCTCTCTCGGAAAGAAATCAATAAATCTTCTGTGGCAAGGTCAGTGGACCAGACTAAATATTCCAACTTGTAAGCCGTACCTGGGCGACTGGGACACTGCCAACCGTCCCAGTCGCCTAGAAGAAAAAGTGTTGGCACGATTACGGCTTAATGCCACCATTTTAACCCACATAAAACCTTATATGGAAAGACGCTTCCCACCGCACTGTGACATCTGTAATGCGGTGTTATCTATCAGTCATATCATCCTGCGCTGTCGGCGATTTATTCGTGAACGTGCTTCACTTATAAATTACTGCGGCGCAGCAGACGTCCCCTTCACCCTTTCCACCATCCTGGGTGATGGGGACATTGTTATGACTGATAAATTGATGGCTTTCTTGAGAGAGACCGGACTGATCAGAGTGATGTGACTTTTTTACTGTGTGGTTATGGTTTTTATCAACGGTAAATATGTATATATTGTAATATTAATTAGGGTTGACAGTTGACATATTTTAAATAGTTCCTCCGCCCAGGGATCTATTTCTAATATAGATGTCCCCTACATTAAACCAAGTTCCTCGCCTGACAGTCACCAGCTGATGAGTGCAAGTGTGCAATATAGGAAGGTATTGGGCACTTGCAGTCGATGGTGGTCTGCTGGGCGAGGTTCTTCACTTTTTGTACAAATTATGTAAATACATTATATTATCTTGCTTAAGTTATTCTAATTAGGGACGACAGCTGACGTATATGGAAATGTTCCTGACTCGTCTGGTTCCCTTTCATATATTGATGTCCCCTATATTAGGTTGTGCCTCGACTGACAGTCACCAGGTGATGAGTGCAGGTATGTAATGTAGAAAGGCATTACATATCTGCAGTCGATGGTGTTCTCTTGGTCGAGGCTTTTTGAACATTAGTGTAGGTCTAGTTATTTGTCTCTTAGGATTTAGTATAGGTTAGCGATTTGTCTGTTAGGTGATTAGTTTTAGGGTCTTTACATTAGGCATTTTAGTTTATAAGTAATATAAGGTTAAAAATATAAAAAATAAATAAAAATAATAAAAATAAAATTACAAAAAAATAATAAAATAAAAATTATTATATATATATGTACGTGTGCATGAAAGTGTGTATGTTCATATGCATGGATGTGTGTATGTATGTATGTATGTATATATATATATGTTTGTATATATATGTAAATATGTGTCAATATATATACATATATATATCTGCCTTAATGACCAGAGGCTCCGGCCTCAATGGTCGATAGGCAAAAAAAAAAAAAAAAAAAAAAAAAAAGTCGTTAGCGGGTGGACTTTGATGCATGGTCGTGGGGAGTTCGGACGTGTTTTTCTGGCTCTCCTCTAGCTTTCAGGGCTGCCCTACCGGCATTAGTTTTGTAAATAGAGCGATTAAGAGTTAGGTTAGCTAATACTAATTTTCCTCCCAGCCCTTTAGAGATATAGTAAGTGTCTATATCTGTTTCCTGAGATTGCCTTTGCTTACTCACCTCTGGAGTGTACCCCCCACTGATCGCTCTGGGGTGTGAGTGACACACAGGCGCGTCCTCCCGAGAGTGGTTTGAGAGGGTAATCTCAGACTAGGTGGGTCTTCCCCAGGTGCTCTGTCCCTTGTTTGTTTTTCTCTTTCTTCCCACTTCCCCCGCGAGGGGGAAGTGGTACCTATGGAGGACGCCCCTACTGCCTCCCCCCCCTTCAGGGGGGGAGGTAGTCCTGACGATAATCACCTTACCGTGACTGACCGGCCCCAGACTGACAGACGCCAGACTTGATCCCCACATAACGTTCCCCTTGAGAATGCGACCTACGTGACACTTCATGCTTTAGGTTCCACTTCCCTGTCCAGACTCAATCCCTTCATTGTCAAGAAGGTGATTGATCACTGTGCGGGAGAGGTGGAACAAGTAAAAAAACTTGGAAATGGAGACCTCCTGGTAAAGACATTCAATTCTGCTCAGGTTAAAGACTTGCTAAAGCTGTGTAAGTTTCACTGCCATGATATCGAGGCCAAGATCCCAACATCCATGAATTCCTGCAAGGGTGTTATCACCCCAAACGGGATTGAGGCGTCTGGCAATAGATAGATAGATAGATAGATAGTTTTATCACTTGCAGGGATCTCATGGTGATGAGTGAGGAAGAAATCATACAGGAACTTGCTCAGCAGGATGTAATTGATGCCAGATTCATCACTCGTTATCAGGAAGGCGTAAGGACGAAGACAGCCACTGTTATCCTCACTTTTGGCAAAGTTTTGCTACCTACAAATGTCAAAGTAGGATATGAAATTGTAAATGTAAGACCGTATATCCCGAATCCCCTTCGTTGTTCAAAATGTCAGCTCTATGGACATCATGAAAAGGCTTGTCGGGCTTCCAACATCGTGTGTGGCAAGTGTGCGGCTGTAGGTCACTCTGCTGACAACTGTACATCCGAGACTGAGTGCTGCTTTCACTGTAAGGATGCTCACTCCACTTCCTCGAGGGTTTGTCCCAAGTGGAAGGAGGAGAAAGAGGTCTGCACTGTGAAAGCGACTGAGGGCATTTCCTTTTACGATGCAAGGAAGAAGGTGAAGGAGTTGCATGCAACTCCCAAGCCTAATGTCTCCTATGCATCGGCGGTTGTGTCCCGTCCCGTGATGTGCACCGTTGAGACACAGACTGACCTTACATTCGCTCCTCGTGCCCCACGCCCTACCTCTCAGTCTAAGCCTCCTGTACGTTCCAACTCTCTTACGGATATCCCTGTTGCTACATCATACTCTCAGGCTGCCGCTGCTCCTTCGCAGTCAGTGCGGCCAAAACAGAAGCCTGACAAGTCTGACAAAATTAATTTGACCACCCTCACTAAGCAGTCACGTCCTCATGTCCTTCCCGCTCCTGGTCCAACGAGGGAGAGAAAGAATAGCTCTTCCTCGGTGGAGTCTGGGAGCCTTATCATTGACGACAATATGGAAGTCTCCATGAACAAGAACCGGGAAAGGTCCCCCGGTAGCCACTCGCCTGGACGCAGGGGGCATAAAAAAACTAAGCACACTGGCCACCCTCGTAAATCTTAAACCACCGCATTCACTCTATTACAGTGGAATTGTAGAGGTGTCGGGAATAAGTTACACAATATAGCAATCTTGCTGTCAATACACAGGCCAGACGTTGTTTGTTTACAGGAGACGCGCCTGGAGGATCATCCTGATCCTCCACAGTTCAAACACTATCACTCGTATAGAAGATATGAAGGTCACGGAGTTGCCATATACACACACAAATCACACCCACAAACGGAAGTGATTCTAAATTCTACTCTGGAAGCTGTCGCGTGCAGAGTAAAATTTAATAACACGTATCTGTCTATTTGCTCTCTGTACTGTCCTCCACATGGCCCCATTGATAGTGATGCTTTAAATTCACTAGTGGAACATCTCCCTGGCAATAAGTTAGTGTTGGGCGATTTTAACGCCCATCACTATCAATGGGGTAGCTTGAGGATTGATGGTCGTGGGGAGCAAGTAGCCGACCTAATACTACAGTCCAACCTCTGTCTTCTGAACGATGGTAGAGCGACTCGTGTAGATGATCGTACTGGTAACTTTTCGGCCATTGACTTATCTTTGGCCTCCCCTGGTATACATCAAGATTTCTCATGGGACCCTTACGACGACTCCTTGGGAAGTGATCATTTACCCATCTGTCTTTCTTATACACGCGACATCATTTCGGACCCTCCACCTCCAAAATTTAACTATAAGAAAGCAGATTGGGGATCCTTCTCAAGGATCGCCAATTTAGATATATCTGGGGAGACCATAGATGTTAAGGTCGAAAATATAACTACTTCCATATTACACGCAGCTGAGGCTGCTATTCCCAAGACTTCTACAGTTCATGCGAAGCATAGAGCACATTGGTGGACGCCGGATTGCCGACAAGCATTAAGAAAACGCAATAGGAGATACAGGATTTTTGATAGTCAGCCCACTGAGGAAAATTTTATTGCATACAAACAGGCACGGGCTGAGGCAAGGAGAATAATAAGAAGGGCCAAACGTGACTCCTGGCGGTCCTTTGTGTCCACGGTGACTCGTACAACACCATTACGTAAAGTCTGGTCCACCATAAGAATATTAAATAATAAAGGCCCATATTTCCCAATCACCACCTTGCAAGTCAATATTAACATCTATGACGAGCCCGTGGACGTTGCTAACATCCTCGCCAGGAGTTTTTCTCACGTAAGTAGCTCAGCCATTTATGACCCGCGTTTCCAACATCATAAACGCACGGCTGAACTACAGATATTAGACTTTGCCACAGAAGACGTAAACTCCCCGTACAACCAAGAGTTTACGCTAGATGAACTGCTCCTTGCCCTTAAATCCTGTAAAGACACCAGCCCTGGACCAGACACCATCACGTACGGTATGATCCAGCATCTTAATCAGGACAACCTGATTAAGATGTTAGCATTGTACAATGAGATTTGGGCGTCTCGAACGTTCCCAAACTCATGGCACTTTGCGTACGTCATACCGATACCCAAAGAGGCTGGTCGTCTTATGAATCCCACTTCATTTCGTCCTATTGTGTTGACTTCTTGTCTATGTAAGGTCATGGAACGTATGGTTAACAATAGGCTTCTTTTTGTTTTAGAGTCGAAGAATTTGTTAAATGATCAACAATGTGGCTTCCGTAAATACAGAAGTTCACTAGATCATTTAATGAATTTGGAGCATTGTATTGCAGAGGCATTTGCCAATAAAGAATTCATGATAGGGGTGTTCTTGGACATCCATAAAGCCTATGACATGACCTGGCGACACGGTATACTAATGAAGCTCTATGCTTATGGTTTAAGAGGAAATTTGCCTGTTTTTATTTCAAATTTCTTAAGGGACAGAACTTTCTCTGTCAAATTGCCCCGTAACGTAACATCGGATATATTTATCCAGGAAAACGGGGTGCCACAGGGAAGTGTGCTTAGTCCTACTTTATTTAGTATTATGATCAATGATATTCTGTCATCAGATCCCATCCCGAGGAATCTTAAATACTGACTCTACGCTGACGATTGTGCAATATGGCACTCTTCCCGTAATGCACAATTTTCGGCTGGGCGGATTCAAGCAGCCCTTGACTCCGTCCACCAATGGGCCTTGCAGTGGGGATATAAGTTTTCCATACGTAAGTGTGCCGCTATAGTTTTCACTAATCGTCACGTACCTAATTTGTGCTTAACTTTAGATAATCAGGCGGTACCTTTTCAAAATTCTGTTAAATTTTTAGGAATACATTTTGATCGTAGAATGAATTTTAAACTTCACGTTAATACTTTGCTTGCTCGTTGTGATAAACCGTTAAATGTCCTCAAGTACCTAACGGGTACTACCTGGGGTGCCGACAGAAAATTTTTATTAATGGTGTATAAGTCCCTTATTCGATCGAAGCTAGACTATGGCGCACAGGTGTATGGCTCGGCATCCGATGCCACGCTGAAAGGATTGGATGTGTTACAGAATAAATGCTTGCGAATGTGTCTTGGAGCCGTCCGGTGTACCCGTGTGGCTCGTATGGAAGTGGAGGCGAATGTGCCTCCCCTCCGTATTCGCCGTGACCACCTGGCATTTTCGTATGGACTACGAACATTAGGGAAAAGTAATATCGGCAATGAGGCCTGTACCTCCCTGCGTCAATACCACCACCTACTGCGGGGGGTGCGTCGGCCACTTGCCGCTCGCCTCCACTTACTGACTCAGGAGCTTGGTGTGGACCCCAGTGACTGACAAGTTGGTGCTAAAAAATACAGCGCCTTGGGGGCCAACCAGCTTTACAGTGGATGTATCATGGCTCCCAGCACCAAAGGCCAAGGCGCCGGAGGCGGAGGTCCACCACTTGTTTCGTAACATCATTGTTCGTCACTTGGGGTCCCATCAATTGTACACCGACGGCTCCAAGTCGAGTGAATGTGTGCGTGCAAGTGTGTGGTCGACTGAATGTGCCCTCAGGTATCGGTTGCCGACTCATACATCTGTGTTTACTTCAGAACTCTTTGCTATTGACAAAGCCATAGACTATGCTCTCAATTCTAGGCATGATTCATTTGTCATATTTTCAGATTCAAAATCAGCCCTTCAGGCAATTGCATGTTGTACTACGGACTCTCACGAGATCCAGGGCCGCATCGTTAATAAGTTGCATTCATGCAACAAGTCATT
>NC_137030.1:10334477-10339477 GCF_032717465.1 Coenobita brevimanus | reverse complement strand
TAGGTGATAGAGGAGGTGGAAGAGGATGGAAGAGGAGGAGGAGGAGGGGGAAGAGGTGGAAGAGGAGGTGAAGGAGGAAGAGGAGGAGGATTAGGAAGAGGAGGAATAGGAGGAGGAGGAGGAGGAGCAGGAGGAGGAGGAGGAAGAGGAGTAAGAATAGAAGCAGGAGGAGAAGGGGAGGAGGAGGAGTAGGAAGAGGTGCAAGAGGAGGAGGAGGAGGAACTGGAGGAAGAATAGGTGGAGGAGGAGGAATTGGACGACGACGACGACGACGACGACAACGACGACGACGACGCCGACGCCGCCGACGACGACGACGACGACGACGACGATGACGGACTTTTCGGTATTCCTTTCCGCATTTGCTCAAGTCTGCTCGTGGTTTTGACCTCGTGAGAGTGTGTTCTTTTATTAATGATTCATTTTTTTTTCGCCTCTTGCTCCACTGAGTTGCACTTCTTGCCTCTCTAAGTTTGTGTATGTAAGCGGGGCTTGCATTGTCGTTAGCTAACAGCTGCATTTAGACGGTTTCTTGGTGTGTTCTGGTTTCTGGACATTATGAATATGGTAGGATATCTGCCACATGTGATTTACTGTTCATTATTTAAGCGTGTCAGGTCATCATATATCTATTAGGTTGTGAGTTTCTGTGTGTGTGTGTGTGTGTGTGTGTGTGTGTGTGTGTGTGTGTGTGTGTGTGTGTGTGTGTGTGTGTGTGTGTGTGTGTGTGTGTGTGTCTGTCTGTCTGTCTGTCTGTCTGTCTGCCTGTCTGTTTGTTTCTCGTGTGTTTGTTTGATATGTTCTTTCTGTGTGTGTGTGTGTGTGTGTGTGTGTGTGTGTGTGTGTGTGTGTGTGTGTGTGTGTGTGTGTGTGTGTGTGTGTGTGTGTGTGTCTGTCTGTCTGTCTGTCTGTCTGTTTTTTCTCGTGTGTTTCTTTGATTTCTTGTTTCTGCGTGTGTGTGTGTGTGTGTGTGTGTGTGTTTCTGGGTTTCTCTGTTTTTGAGTGTGTTAGTGTTTGTTATTCTGGACATAAATCGGACTGTTTTCCCTCTAGTCTCAACACTCCCACGCACCCTATTCCACCCCATATCATCACTTAGACGTTGATACCCATCGTCCATGTTGAATGCACATCATGTCTATCTCATTCAGGACTCTGTGTTAGCACTTGTGTTTTTATGATTCTTGCCTACCTGGCAGTCTGCTCACTTGTCTTCTAAACCGTCTTTCCCTTACCATTCCTAGTGTTCATTTTGTCTTCATGCTAGCTTCACTCTTCATTTCAGCTACAGTGCTGTCTTTATCCTAAACAGCACATTTTGTAGGGTGAATGAAATTTTGCAGGTAATGGGTCAATTGCTGAAACCTCAGAAGTACAAAAACAGCCGAACAATACGAACAAAGTAAACAGACATGAACTATCCACAGTGCACTTGATTCAATACGAGGAAAATCTTGACGTATGTATTTAGCCGATATCTTCGTTGATCTCTTCAATAAAGGTAAGTAAATCTGACAGTTCACACTTCTTTGATAATTTGACACAACTATTTCTAGCTTTTACCCCTACACGTCTAATCATAGCAATTTTTCCAGTTACTCAGCAACCATTCGATTTTATTCAGGCTACAGAGGATCTTCAGGTGGCAACGAATTAATTAAGGCTAATAAAAATTGTATAGTAAAATAAGTTTCTCCACAGCTCAATGGAATCCACAAACGCTAATATTTTTTTTACGTATACATTAGGTCACTAGTAAGTTTACACTCTCCAGAGGTGCCACAGAGGGACGCCTCCATGTGGTGGTACCGATGCAACAGGACGGCTAAACGGTTTGGCCAAATGAAGGTCGTTCAGCCACATTATATCCCCCGAGAGGAGAAGTGTGAACTGGTTTTAAAGGCAAACTAATCATATAATCTTGCAGTTTCTCGTTTCAGAATAGCCTGGGAGTCAAAACTTTACTCGTTACGATGACGACGACGACAACAACGACTACTATGACTTTTCTAGCAAACTTCCCGTATCTGCTCATGGTTTTGACCTTGTGTGAGTCTGTTGTGTCATTCGTGCTTCCTTTAGTTGGGTGTCTTCCGTCCCTGAGGTGAGCTTCTTTCTTACCTGAGTTTACCTATATAAGCCGGGCTGGGATTGTCGTCAGTTGACGGATGGATTTAGACCGGTTAGATGGTGTGCTCTGCTGCAGGGATTTGGGAATATAGTAAGATATCTGTCACACGTGAGTTAGTGTTTATTAAATAAGTGTCAGTAAATGATGTACCTGTACCTCTTCATTTCTGCATGTGTGTGTGTGTGTGTGTGTGTGTGTGTGTGTGTGTGTGTGTGTGTATCTGTGTGTTTGCATGTGTGTGGATGTGTGTGCTTGTGTGTGTGTGTGTGTGTGTGTGTGTGTGTGTGTGTGTGTGTGTGTGTGTGTGTGTGTGTGTGTGTGTGTGTGTGTGTGTGTGTGTGTGTGTGTATTTGTGTTTGAGTTTGTGTGTGTGTGTTTTTTTGATTTTTTGTTTGTATTTGTGTTTTTGTGCTTGTTTTTTCCCTAACGAGTAAGTCTCTGATTTTGGTCATATATTTGACTGTGATTCACGATTGTATCAGCAGTCACACGCACCCCATGGCATCACAAATCACCACTTCGACGCTAATGCCCGTCGTATATACTACCCAATTAAATAAGTGTCAGTAAATGATGTACCTGTACCTCTTCGGTTCTACATGTGTGTGTGTGTGTGTGTGTGTGTGTGTGTGTGTGTGTGTGTGTGTGTGTGTGTGTGTGTGTGTGTGTGTGTGTGTGTGTGTTTGTATGTCTGTGTGTGTGTGTGTGTGTGTGTGTGTGTGTGTGTATTTGTGTTTGTGTTTGTGTGTGTGTGTTTGATTTTTTGTTTGTATTTGTGTTTTTGTGCTTCTGTTTTTTCCCTAACGAGTAAGTGTCTGATTTTGGACATATATTTGACTGTGCTTCCCGATTGTATCAGCAGTCACACGCACCCCATGGCATCACAAATCACCACTTCGACGCTAATACCCATCGTCCATACTACCCAATTAAGAACTCAGTGTGAGAGTATTAGCAAGTGTAATTTGATTATCATTTCCTACCTACCGGTCTCCTCACTTGTCTTCTATCACGTCTTTCCCTCTCCATTCCTACTAATCACTTTGTCTTCTTCCTAGCTTCCCCTTCAATTTCACTTACAGTAGAGTCTGTATCCTAAACAGCACATTTTGGAGGGAGAATGAAATTATCATGGAATCTGTCCGTTGTTTAAATCTCAGCCTAACGAAAACAACCAAACAATACAAAGTATACAGTCGTGAACTATAAACAATGAACTTGATACGATAAGTGGAAAAAGTTGACGTAACTCTTTTGCCGATACATACATTGCACTTTTCAGCAAAGCTTACTAATTGAATCAGACAGTTCACACTTCCATTATAGTTTGACATATTAAATATTCCTAACTTTACCTCTACACCTCAATGTCTCGGCTATTTTACATATTTACTCAGCTACCATACGATTTTACTCAGGGTATTAAAGATCTTCAGGTGTAATAGAATTAGTGAAAGCTAATCTAATATCTAGAGTAAACTATCACTCTCCTCAGCACAATGGAATCTACGGAAGGAAGTTTTATTTACTCATAATATAGGTCAATAGTTAGTTTACATTTGATGGAGGTGTCTCACAGCGATGTCTCCAGCCTGTGGTGCAGCTGTTATCTGGTAGCTAAACGGCCTGGAAATATAAACATCCTCCAGGCACAACCTATCCCCCCAGAGGAGGAGGTTAAACTGGATGTGGATGGTGATTAAGACAATAATTCTGCAGCAACAAGAAAAACAACAAGAACAAAAAACGACGAGGAGGAGGAGGAGTTGGAAGAGGAGGAGGAGGAGGTGAAGTAGGAAGAGGAGGAGGATTAGTTAGAGGAGTAGGAGGAGGAATAGGATAAGGAGGAGGAGCAGGAGGAGGAGGAGGAGGAGGAGGAGGTGCAAGAGGAGGAGGAGGAGGAACTGGAGGAAGAATAGGTGGAGGAGGAGGAATTGGAGGAGGAGGAGGAGGAGGAGGAGGAGGAGGAGGAGGAGGACGACGACGACGACGACGACGACGACGGCGACGGCGGGCTTCTCGGTGCTCCTTCTCGCATTGCTGGAGTCTGCTCGTGGTTTTGACGTCATGAGAGTGAGTTCTTTTATTTCTGATTCATTTTTTATCGCCTCTTGCTCTACTGAGGGTCACTTCTTGCCTCTCTAAGTTTGTGTATATAAGCCTGGCTTGCATTTTCGTTAGCTAACAGCTGCATTTAGACGCTTTCTTGGTGTGTTCTGCTCTCTGGACATTTTGAATGGAGTAAGATATCTGCCACACATGAGTTACTGTTTATTATCTCAGCGTGTCAGGTCATGATATATCTATTAGGTTGTGAGTTTGTGTGTGTGTGTGTGTGTGTGTGTGTGTGTGTGTGTGTGTGTGTGTGTGTATACGTGTGTGTGTATGTATGTTTTTCGTGTGTTTCTTTGATTTCTTGTTTCTGCGTGTGTGTGTGTGTCTGTGTGTCGTGTGTGTGTGTGTGTGTGTGTGTGTGTGTGTTTCTGGGTTTGTCTGTTTTTATGTTTGTGTTTGCTTACGAGTAGGTGTCTGATTCTGGACATAAATCGGACTGTTTTCCCTCTACTCTCAACACTGCCACGCACCCAATTGTATCCCATATCACCACTTCGACGCTGATAAACATCGTCCATGTTGAATGCACATTATGTCTATCTCATTCAGGACTCTGTGTTAGCACGTGTGTTTTTATGGTCCTTGCCTACCTGGCAGTCTGCTCACTTGTCTTCTAAACCGTCTTTCCCTTACCATTCCTAGTGTTCATTTTGTCTTCATGCTAGCTTCACTCTTCATTTCAGCTACAGTGCTGTCTTTATCCTAAACAGCACATTTTGTAGGGTGAATGAAATTTTGCAGGTAATGGGTTAAT
>NC_137030.1:10324477-10329477 GCF_032717465.1 Coenobita brevimanus | reverse complement strand
GAGGAACTGGAGGAAGAATAGGTGGAGGAGGAGGAATTGGAGGAGGAGGAGGAGGAGGAGGAGGACGACGACGACGACGACGACGACGACGACATCAACGACGGGCTCTTCGGTGTTCCTTTCCGCATTTGATCGAATCTGCTCGTAGTTTTGACCTCGTGAGAGTGTGTTCTTTTATTAATCATTCATTTTTTTTTCGTCTCTTGCTCCACTGAGTTGCACTTCTTGCCTCTCTAAGTTTGTGAATATAAGCCTGGCTAGCATTGTCGTTAGCTAACAGCTGCATTTAGACGGTTTCTTGGTGTGTTCTGCTTTCTGGACATTTTGAATGTGGTAAGATATCTGCCACATGTGAGTTACTGTTCATTATTTAAGCGTGTCACGTCATGATATATCTATTAGGTTGTGAGTTTCTGTGTGTGTGTGTGTGTGTGTGTGTGTGTGTTTTGTGTGTGTGTGTTTCTCGTGTATTTCTTTGATTTTTTGTTTCTCCGTGTGTGTGTGTGTGTGTGTGTGTGTGTGTGTGTGTGTGTGTGTGTGTGTGTGTGTGTGTGTGTGTGTGTATGTTTGTGTGTGTTTCTGGGTTTGTCTGTTTTTTTGTGTGTTTGTGTTTGCTTACGAGTAGCTGTCTGATTCTGGACATAAATCGGACTATTTTCCCTCTACTCTCAACACTCCAACGCACCCTATTGCATCCCATATCACTACTTCGACGCTGATACCCATCGTCCATGTTGAATGCACATCATGTCTATCTCATTCAGGACTCTGCGTTAGCACCTGTGTTTTTCTGATCCTTGCCTACCTGGCAGTCTGCTCACTTGTCTTCTAACCCGTCTTTCCCTTACCATTAATAGTGTTCATTTTATCTTCATGCTAGCTTCACTCTCCATTTCAGCTACAGTGCTGTCTTTATCCAAAACGGCAAATTTTGTAGGGTGAATGAAATTTTCCAGGTAATCTGTCAATTGCTGAAACCTCAGAAGTACAAAAACAGCCGAACAATACAAAGTAAACAGACATGAACTATCCACAGTGCACTTGATTCAATACGTGAAAAAGTTTCACGTAGGTATTTAGCCGATATCTTCGTTGATTTTTTTCAATAAAGGTGAGTAAGTGAATCTGACAATTCACACTTCTTTGATAATTTGACACTATTTCTAGCTTTTACCCCTATACCTCTAATCATAGCTATTTTTCCAGTTACTCAGCAACCATTCGATTTTATTCAGGCTACAGAGGATCTTCAGGTGGCAACGAATTAATGAAGGCTAATCTAAATTGTATGGTAAAATAAGTGTCTCCACAGCTCAATGGAATCCACAGACGCTAATATTTTATTTAGGTATACATTAGGTCAATAGTAAATTTACACTCTCCAGAGGTGCCACAGAGGAACGCCTCCATGTGGTGGTACCGATGTAACAGGACGGCTAAACGGTTTGGCCAAATGAAGGTCGTTCAGCCACATTATATCCCCCGAGAGGAGAAGTGTGAACTGGTTTTAAAGGCAAACTAATCATATAATCATGCAGTTTCTCATTTCAGAATAGCCTGGGAGTAAAAACATTACCCGTTACGATGACGACGACGACAACGAAGACTACTACGACTACTACGACTTCCAGTATCTGCTCATGGTTTTGACCTTGTGTGAGTCTGTTGTGTCATTCGTGCTTCCTTTAGTTGCGTGTCTTCCGTCCCTGAGGTGAGCTTCTTTCTTACCTGAGTTTACCTATATAAGCCGGGCTGGGATTGTCGTTAGTTGACGGGTGGATTTAGACCGGTTAGGTGGTGTGCTCTGCTGCAGGGATTTGGGAATATAGTAAGATATCTGTCACACGTGAGTTAGTATTTATTAAATAAGTTTCACTAAATGATGTACCTGTACCTCTTCGGTTCTACGTGTCTGTGTGTGTGTGTGTGTGTATGTGTGTGTTTGTATCTGTGTGTGTGTATGTGTGTGTGTGTGTGTGTGTGTGTGTGTGTGTGTGTGTGTGTGTGTGTGTGTGTGTGTGTGTGTTTGTGTTTGTGTGTGTGTGTGTGTGTTTGACTTTTTGTTTGTATTTGTGTTTTTCTTCTGTTTTTTCCCTAACGAGTAAGTCTCTGATTTTGGACATATATTTGATTGTGCTTCCCGATTGTATCAGCAGTCACACGCACCCCGTGGCATCACAAATCACCACTTCGACGATAATACTCATCGTCCATACTACCCAATTAAGGATTCAGTGTGAGAGTATTATCAAGTGTAATTTTATGATCATTTCCTACTTACCGGTCTCCTCACGTCTTCTATCACGTCTTTCCCTCTCCATTCCCACTAATCACTTTGTCTTCTTCCTAGCTTCCCCTTCAATTTCACTTACAGTAGAGTCTGTATCCTAAACAGCACATTTTGGAGGGAGAATGAAATTATCATGGAATCTGTCCGTTGTTTAAATCTCAGCCTAACGAAAACAACCAAACAATACAAAGTATACAGTCGTGAACTATAAACAATGAACTTGATTCGATAAGTGGAAAAAGTTGACGTAACTCTTTTGCCGATACATACATTGCACTTTTCAGAATCAGACAGTTCACACTTCCGTTATAGTTTGACATATTAAATATTCCTAACTTTACCTCTGCACCTCAATGTCTCGGCTATTTTACATATTTACTCAGCTACCATACGATTTTACTCAGGGTATTAAAGATCTTCAGGTGTAATGGAATTAATGAAACCTAATCTAATATCTAGAGTAAACTATTACTCTCCTCAGCACAATGGAATCTGCGGAAGGAAGTTTTATTTACTCATAATATAGGTCAATAGTTAGTTTACATTTAATGGAGGTGTCTCACAGCGAGTTCTCCAACCTGTGGTGCAGCTGTTATCTGGTAGCTAAACGGCCTGGAAATATAAACATCCTCCAGCCACAACCTATCCCCCCAGAGGAGGAGGTTGAACTGCATGTGGATTGTGATTAAGATAGTAATTATGCAGCAACAAGAAAAACAACAAGAACAAAAAGGACGAGGAGAAGGAGGACGAGGAGGAGGAGGAGGAGGAAGAGATGGAAGAGGAGGTGGAAGAGGAGGAGAAGGAGGAGGAGGAGGAAGAGGTGGAAGAGGAGGTGAAGAAGGAAGAGGAGGAGGAGAAGTAGAAGAGGAGGAGGAGGAATTGGAGGAGGAGGAATTGGAGGAGGAGGAATAGGAGGAGGAGGAGGAGGAGGAAGAGGAGGAAGAATAGAGGCAGCAGGAGGAGGAAGAGGAGGAGGAGGAGGAGGATTGTTTGCAAGAGGAGGAGGAGGAGGAATTGGAGGAAGAATAGGTAGAGGAGGAGGAATTGGAGGAGGAGGAGGAGGAGGAGGAGGAAGAGGGGGAGCAGGAGGAGGAGGAGGAGGAGGAGGAGGACGACGACGACGACGACTACAACGACGACGGGCTTTTCGGTGTTCCTTTCCGCATTTGCTCGAGTCTGCTCGTGGTTTTGACCTCGTGAGAGTGTGTTCTTTTATTATTGATTCTTTTTTTTTTTCGCCTCTTGCTATACTGAGTTGCACTTCTTGCCTCTCTAAGTTTGTGTATATAAGCCTGGCTTGCATTGTCGTTAGCTAACAGCTGCATTTAGACGGTTTCTTGGTGTGTTCTGCTTTCTGGACATTTTGAATGTGGTAAGATATCTGCCACATGTGAGTTACTGTTCATTATTTAAGCGTGTCAGGTCATGATATATCTATTAGGTTGTGTGTGTGTGTGTGTGTGTGTGTGTGTGTGTGTGTGTGTGTGTGTGTGTGTGTGTGTGTGTGTGTGTGTGTGTGTGTGTGTGTGTGTGTGTGTGTGTGTGTCTGTGTGTGTATGTGTGTGTGTGTGTGTGTGTGTTTTTGTCTGTGTGTGTGTTTCTCGTGTGTTTCTTTGATTTCTTGTTTCTGCGTGTGTGTGTGTGTGTGTGTGTGTGTGTGTGTGTGTGTGTGTGTGTGTGTGTGTGTGTGTGTGTTTCTCGTGTGTTTCTTTGATTTCTTGTTTCTGCGTGTGTGTGTGTGTGTGTGTGTGTGTGTGTGTGTGTGTGTGTGTGTGTGTGTGTGTGTGTGTGTGTGTGTGTGTGTGTTTCTGGGTTTGTCTGTTTTTGTGTGTGTTTGTGTTTGCTTACGAGTAGGTGTCTGATTCTGGACATAAATCGGACTGTTTTCCCTCTAGTCTCAACACTCCCACGCACCCTATTGCATCCCATATCACTACTTCGACGCTGATACCCATCGTCCATGTTGAATGCACATCATGTCTATCTCATTCAGGACTCTGTGTTAGCACTTGTGTTTTTATGATCCTTGCCTACCTGGCAGTCTGCTCACTTGTCTTCTAACCCGTCTTTCCCTTACCATTCCTAGTGTTCATTTTGTCTTCATGCTAGCTTCACTCTCCATTTCAGCTACAGTGCTGTCTTTATCCTAAACGGCACATTTTGTAGGGTGAATGAAATTTTCCAGGTAATCTGTCAATTGCTGAAACCTCAGAAGTACAAAAACAGCCGAACAATACGAACAAAGTAAACAGACATGAACTATCCACAGTGCACTTGATTCAATACGTGGAAAAGTTTGACGTAGGTATTTAGCCGATATCTTCGTTGATCTTTTCAATAAAGGTGAGTAAGTGAATCTGACAGTTCACACTTCTTTGATAATTTGACACATTAACTATTTCTAGCTTTTACCCCTATACCTCTAATCATAGCTATTTTTCCAGTTACTCAGCAACCATTCGATTTTATTCAGGCTAGAGAGGATCTTCAAGTGGCAACGAATTAATGAAGGCTGATCTAAATTGTATAGTAAAATAAGTTTCTCCACAACTCATTGGAATCCACAGACGCAAATATTTTATTTACGTGTACATTAGGTCAATAGTAAGTTTACACTCTCCAGAGGTGCCACAGAGGGACGCCTCCATGTGGTGGTACCGATGTAACAGGACGGCTAAACGGTTTAGCCAAATGAAGGTCGTTCAGC
>NC_137030.1:10259636-10324377 GCF_032717465.1 Coenobita brevimanus | reverse complement strand
GTTCATGTGCTAATTTCCTGTCTGATGGTTTTGTCAGTCCTCTGGACAATAATGACAGGAAATCAGTTAAAATATATCATGATACAGGTGCTTGCCAATCCCTTATGCTGACCAGTGTTCTAGGCTCTAATGTTAATTTCTCTGATGAAATTGTCACCTTACAAGGTGTAGGGAATAATTACTTCTCTGTCTCACTGTGCAGAGTGAATTTAGTCTGGTTTTGTTAATCGTTCCGTTATGGTTGGGTTGGTTGAGACACTCCCAATGTCAGGTGTAACTTTCTTGGAAATGATACTGGTGGAAGTCAAGTGTGTCCAGCTCCTCAGTTGTCTAGTGAACCAGTGACTGCGACCCAGGATTGTGATGTCCCTGATGTGTTCTCTGCATGTGCTGTCACTAGGGCTGTCTAAAGTTACTGGTGACTTAGAGGATAATGATGATGATGATGTTATTCTAGCTGACAATTTTCTTGCTAATTTGGACCACTCACCAGATGAGGCAGTACCCTGTAGTGTTGATAATTTGTCTCGTCAAGAGTTGGTTGAGTTGCAGGTTGCTGACCCTGAGTTGAAAGGTCTAGCTAACTCTGCTTGCAGTGAGGAAGAGTCAGCTGGTGCTTCTACTTGTTATTATATAAAGTCAGGAGTACTTATGAGAAAGTGGAGACCCCCCAACAGCAACAGCCGACTGTGAATGGGAGGTTGTACATCAAGTTGTCATCCCTCGTGTTTGTAGGCAGGATATCATTAGAGTGGCTCATGATTCCAGTTTGGCAGGACACCTTGGAGTGAGGAAGACTGTGGCACCCATTTTGAAACACTTACTGGCCAGGTATCTTCAGAGATGTTTCCTGGTATTGTAAGTCTTGTCACACCTGTCAAGTTGTGGGAAAGTGTCATCAGACCGAAAAGGTTGTACCTCTAGTTCCCATTCCTCCTTTTCAGGCGCCATTCACCCGTGTGTTGGTGGATATTGTGGGCCCTCTTCCTAAGACTTCTTCAGGATTTTCTTATGTGTTGACCCTGATTGATATAGCTACTCGTTATCCTGAAGCCATTCCACTTAGAAATATCTCAGCAAAGAACGTGGTTAAGGAAATACTAGGGTTCTTCGCCATGTTTGGTCTGCCCAAGGAGGTACAGTCAGACCGGGGAAGTAATTTCATGTCCAATTTTTTTCCAGCAGTCTCTGAAAGAGTTGGGCATCACCCAGATCACGTCTTCAGCTTACCATCCCCAGACCCAATTAGCGTTGGCGAGATATCATCAAACACTCAAATCGATGCTCAGGAAATACTGTTTTGAACATCAGAAAGATTAGGATAAAGGTCTTCCATTCGTTGTATTTGCCGCAAGAGAATCTCTAAATGAATCACTGGGCTTCCCACCCTTTGAACTACTGTTTGGCCATGAAGTAAGAGGACCCCTTAAGCTACTCAAGGAATGCTGGCTGTCGGAGGAAGATGACGTCAACCTGCTGGAGTATGTGATGAAGTTCAAAGAATGGCTGTCCACTGCTTTACAGCTGGCGAGAAAGAATTTAGGAGCTGCTCAGGAGATGAAGACTTGGTATGATAAGGAGTCCAGGTTACGCCACTATCAGCCAGGAGATCAGGTTTTGATTCTGCTACCAGTGGATGGGCAACGTCTTCAACCCAACTTCAGTGGTCCTTATTTCGTGGAGAAGAAACTCACTGATGTTAACTATGTCATCGCCACACCAGATCATAGAAAGAACAGGCAACTTTGTCACATCAACATGCTAAAGTTATATCACAGGCGGGACGATAATAACCCAGTCTGCACTGTAGCTGCTCGACCCGAGCCTGACTGACAGTTTGGGGAAGAATCTTGATATCATGAATGATCTCCAGGCTAAACTTTCTCATCTAGCTCCCGAGGAAAGGCAGGAGTTTTCGGCATTACTATAGGAGTACCCGCAGGTTTTCCGTGATACTCCAGGAAGAACTACTGTGTTGATGCATGATGTCGATGTTGGAGACGCAAAGCCAATTAAACTGCCTCCTTACCGTGTGAACCCAGTGAAAGTTCCTGTCATCCAGAAGGAGCTTTGCTACCTGTAGGACCACAAGATGATTTAGCCCTGTCAGAGAGAGTGGAGTTTTCCTGTCACTCTAGTCCCTAAACCAGGTGGGTCACAGCGGCTTTGCATCGACTACAGACGTGTTAATCAGATAACCAAAAAAAACACTTACCCTCTCCCACGCGTGGAAGATTGCATAGACAAGATCGGAAAGGCTAGGTTCTTAAGTAAGTTTGATTTCTTAAAGGGATACTGGGGAGTACCTATGACTGAACGTGCTAGGGAGATCTCATGTTTTGTAACACTAGGAAAGAATTTTGCATGTTCTGTAATGCCATATGGTATGAAGAATGCACCAGCCACTTTTCAGAAGCTCATGAATGTTGTAACAGAGGGTTTGGCAGGGTGTGTTGTTTATATTGATGATGTATTAATCTTCAGTGACAACTGGAAAGATCACCTATGCCATGTCTAAATTTTTTGAGCTTTTGGTTCAGGCTAATCTTCTAGCTAATTTATCAAAGTGTGAGTTAGGTCAAGCTAAAGTTCAGTACCTTTTGTACGTAATTGGTGATGGACACGTTGCACCACCAGGAGCTAAGGTTCAGGTTATATGTGATCTTCCCAGACCTAAAAGTAGGAAAGAGCTACAAAGATTTTTGGGAATGGTAGGTTATTACAAGGGAAATGTTCTTAACTTTTCAATTCTTGTATCACCACTTACAGACCTACTGAAAAAATGGAGTTCAATTTTTCTGGACCGATAACTGTGAATCCTCTTTCAGTAAACTTAAAGCTATCCTATTAAGTCAGCCAGTGCTCGCTACTCCAAATTTTGCTAAGCCTTTTAAGATGGCTGTTGACGCAAGTGATACAGGAGCTGGGGCTGTTTTCCTGCAAGAGGATGATCAGGGTATTGAACACCCTGTATCTTATTACAATAAGAAGTTCACTCCACCTCAGAAGAACTACTCAACTATTGAGAAAGAGCTTTTGGCCTTCATATTGGGCTTACAGCATTTTTAATTTTATTTGTGTTCTGTTTTTCACCCCGAAGTCTTTTATACCGATCATAACCCACTGAAATTCCTTACTAAGTTTAAAGATAAAAATCAGAGATTGACAAGATGGAGTCTACTTCTTCAGGAGTATTCATTAGATATACAACATGTCAAGAGGAAAGAAAATGTTATTGCAGATTGCTTATCTAGACTTTAGACAGATTGTTTTAGAGTAATAAGAAATTTCCTTTGTAAATTTCTTTTTCTTTGTGGGGAGGTGTTACATAGCCTATGATTTCATCATCCCTTGTATAATTCTAACTTACTTCACAGTTTTGTTCGTGATTGCATCATCCTTTGTATGATCCTAATGTACAGTATGCTGCATTTTTGTTCACGATTCGCCACGTGGCTTCCATAATGACCAGGCTTGTGTGTTCTACCTCACTCACCCCTTCTCCCCCTAATAGTAGTGTAAGTCGTTCTTTCTCTTGTTCAGAGCAGGAGTGTCAACTCTTCGTCCTCTATGCCTTCATTTGCGCGTACTTCTTCCAAGTTGAATCAAGCTGTGCCGGCCCCCTATATAATGAGCTCAGTCTCTGCATTAGTTGACACTTAGATCTACTCCTCATTCTGTTCACATCTCTGTCTCCCCCTGTATAGTATATTATTATTATTGTGAGTGCTCAGGAAGTCTCCAGCCATCTACCTGCTGTATAATTTGAGTATAAGTGTTATTACCATTTTTCTTGTACTGTGCAGCCTGAGGCGTTAATTCGCAGGCCTGGTAAGGTTTTTGTGATTCATGTAAAGTTTTTAATGTCAGCCAGTATTAGTAATATTTTGTATCTGAAATACTATTATATCTTGCTTTAACTGAGCGTTATCCGGTTTTCTCATTTTATCAGGGCTGACTTAGATAAATTTGCTCTTCCTAAATTCGTGTTAATAGAGGCTATTGCAGTTAACCATATATGTAACTTGTATTTTCATTACGTTATCCTTATGAGTCCTGAATGCTTAGTTGTTACTTTGAGCATTAAACTTTAACTTGTAATTTTACCTAAGTCTTTTGTTTTGAACCTGGAACTTTGCGAGACAGTAGTGATTTTAGTATTCTCACTTGAAGTGTTCATTATCTCTCTCTGTTCCGTAACATAAATTTGGCGACCTCACCAGGATATTTAGGATATTATCATAAGGATATTGCTTGATATTTTGTGTCTGATTTCTTCATTATGTCTACTATTACTACTCTTGATGAAGCCAAAGAGTTTTTGTCAAACGTGCAAACAGTGTGTGATGTAGAAAACAGAACAAACAATGAACTTAAGCTTGTTGCTCAACAATTGGGAATTGCTGTTCGATCTCATCATTCTAAAAATCAAATTGTTGACATGATTAATAAAAGCTTGTTTAATGTAACTCCCCCAGATGACGAAACGCAGATTGAAATAGATAGGTTACATCTAGCCCTGCAGGAGGTTCGTGTTAAGGAGGTTGAGTTTCAGGCTCGTGCTAAGGAGGCTGAGTTTCAGGCAAATGCTAAGGAGCCTGAATCTCAGGCTCGTATTCAGGAGGCACAGGCACAGGCTCAGGCACAAATTGAACTTGCTAGGATTCAAGCAGACCATGAGTATCGCATGAAACAAGGTGGAACTGGATCATCTAGCTCTGATGATTTTGATGTGGCTAAAAATGTTAAACTTGTCCCTACTTTTAATGAATCTGATTTATCAAAGTATTTTCAGTTGTTTTAGAGGGTAGCTACAGGTTTTATTTGGCCCAAAAAGTATTGGCCAGTACTTCTTCAGAGTGTTCTCACAAGTAAAGCTCAAGTAACTTATGCATCTTTGCCTCAGGATCAATCTGGTATTTATGATGTAGTTAAGAGCTTGATTGTTAAGACCTATGAGCTTGTTCCTGAAGCCTATAAAGTAAAATTAGGACAACTTATAAGCAAGATAAACAATCCCATGTTGAGTATGCAAAAATCAAAGATCTCTAAGAGCAGTGGTTAAATTCAAAGAATGTAACTTCTGATTTTGATAAATTTAAGCAGATGATTTAGCTGGAGGACTTCAAAAGATGTATTAATAAAGATGTAAGCCTATATCTTGATGGGAAAAGAATAGATAATTTGTCTGATGCTGCAGATTTAGCTGATGAATATATTCTCACTCACAAGAGATATCCTAAAGAAAAAGGGAAAGCTGAGAATAAGTACGTTGCCTCTACTCAGAGTACAGGTAATAGGAAAGAGAATAAAGATGATGTTTCTCAGGAAGTAAATACCAGCTCCACCTCTAGATTTCAGAAAAGTAAATGTACATATTGTAGTAAGCTTGGTCATACTACGGAGAAATGTTTCAGGAGACAGCGTGATGTGACCAAAAAGGAGTCTTTAAATATTCAGTCAATTGGTCTAGTGTCCACCCTTGAGAGTTTCCAGAATTCTTGAACCGAGTTAACTGAACCTGCTTTGAGGGGTAAATTAAATTCTCGTGACGAAGCTCCTCTTTTCAGCAGTAACGTGGGTGACACTCTCAAGAGTTCATGTGCTAATTTCCTGTCTGATGGTTTTGTCAGTCCTCTGGACAATAATGACAGGAAATCAGTTAAAATATAACGTGATACAGGTGCTTGCCAATTCCTTATGCTGACCAGTGTTCTAGGCTCTAATGCTAATTCCTCTGATGAAACTGTAATCTTACACGGTGTATGGAATAATTACTTCTCTGTCCCTCTGTACAGAGTGAATTTAGTCTGGTTTTGTTAATGGTTCCATTATGGTTGGGTTGGTTGAGACACTCCCAATGTCAGGTATAACTTTCTTACTTGGAAATGATATTGGTGGAAGTCAAGTGTGTCCAACTCCTCAGTTGTCTAGTGAACCAGTGACTGCGACCCAGGATTGTGATGTCCCTGATGTGTTCTCTGCATGTGCTGGCACTAGGGCTGTCTAAAGTTACTCGTGACTTAGAGGATAATGATGATGATGATGTTATCCTAGCTGACACTTTTCTTGCTAATTTGGACCACTCACCAGATGAGGCAGTACCCCGTAGTGTTGATAATTTGTCTCGTCAAGAGTTGGTTGAGTTGCAGGTTGCTGACCCTGAGTTGAAAGGCCTAGCTAACGCTGCTTGCAGTGAGGAAGTGTCAGCTGGTGCTTCTACTTGTTATTATATAAAGTCAGGAGTACTTATGAGAAAGTGGAGACCCCCCAAAAGCATCAGCCGACTGTGAATGGGAGGTTGTACATCAAGTTGTCATCCCTCGTGTTTGTAGGCAGGATATCATTAGAGTGCCTCATGATTCCAGTTTTTCAGGACACCTTGGAATGAGGAAGACTGTGGCACGCATTTTGTAACACTTTTACTGGCCAGGTATCTTCAGAGATGTTTCCTGGTATTGTAAGTCTTGTCACACCTGTCAAGTTGTGGGGAAGTGTAATCAGACCGAAAAGGTTGTACCTCTAGTTCCCATTCCTCATTTTCAGGCGCCATTCACCCGTGTGTTGGTGGATATTGTGGGCCCTCTTCCTAAGACTTCTTCAGGAATTTCTTATGTTTTGACCCTAATTGATATGGCTACTCGTTATCCTGAAGCCATTCCACTTAGAAATATCTCAGCAAAGAATGTGGTTAAGGAAATGCTAGGGTTCTTCACCAAGTTTGGTCTGCCCAAGGAGGTACAGTCAGACCGGGGAAATAATTTCATGTCAAATGTTTTCAAGCAGTCTCTGAAAGAGTTGGGCATCACCCAGATCACGTCTTCAGCTTACCATCCCCAGACCCAAGGAGCGTTGGCGAGATATCATCAAACACTCAAATCGATGCTCAGGAAATACTGTTTGGAACATCAGAAAGATTAGGATAAAGGTCTTCCTTTCGTTGTATTTGCCGGAAGAGAATCTCCAAATGAATCACTGGGCTTCTCACCCTTTGAACTACTGTTTGGCCATGAAGTAAGAGGACCCCTTAAGCTACTCAAGGAATGCTGGCTGTCGGAGGAAGATGATGTCAACCTGCTGGAGTATGTGATGAAGTTCAAAGAATGGCTGTCCACTGCTTTACAGCTGGCGAGAAAGAATTTAGGAGCTGCTCAGGAGAAGATGAAGACTTGGTATGATAAGAAGTCCAGGTTGCGCCACTTTCCGCCAGGAGATCAGGTTTTGATTCTGCTACCAGTGCATGGGCAACCTCTTCAAGCAAAGTTTAGTGGTCTTTATTTCGTGGAGAAGAAACTCAGTGATGTCAACTATGTCATCGCCACACCAGATCGTACAAAGAACAAGCAACTTTTTCACATCAACATCCTAAAGTTATATCACAGGCCGGACGAAAATAACCCAGTCTGCATTCTAGCTGCTCCACCCGAGTCTGCAAGTGAAGTTCTCCCATGCAGTATGAGCCTGAGTGATAGTTTGGGAAAGAATCCTGATATCATGAATGATCTCCAGACTAAGCTTTCTCATCTAGCTCCCGAGGAAAGGCAGGAGTTTTCGGCATTACTGCAGGAGGTGTTCCATGACACTCCGGGAAGAGCTACTGAGTTGATGCATGATGTCGATGTTGGACACGCAAAGCAAATTAAACTGCCTCCTTACTGTGTGAACCCAGTGAAAGTTCCTCTCATCCAGAAGGAGCTTGGCTGCCTGTAGGACCACAAGATGATTGAGCCCTGTCAGAGCGAGTGGAGGTCTCGTCACTGTAGTCCCTAAACCAGGTGGGACACAGCGGCTTTGCATCGACTACAGACGTGTTAATCAGATAACCAAAACAGACACTTACCCTCTCCCTCGCGTCTAAGATTGCATAGACAAGATCGGAAAGGCTAGGTCCATAAGTAAGTTTGATTTGTTAAAGGGATACTGGCGAGTACCTATGACTGAATGTGCTAGGGAGATCTCATGTTTTGTAACACTAGAAAAGACTTTTGCATGTTCTGTAATGCCATATGGTATGAAGAATGCACCAGCCAATTTTCAGAAGCTCCTGAATGTAGTAACAGAGGGTTTGGCAGGGTGTGTTGTTTATATTGATGATGTATTAAGCTTCAGTGACAACTGGAAAGATCACCTATGCCATGTCAGTAAATTTCTTGAGCTTTTGGTTCAGGCTAATCTTGTAGCTAATTTATCAAAGTGTGAGTTTGGTCAAGCTAAAATTCAGTACCTTGGGTACGTAATTGGTGATGGACACGTTGCACCACTAGGAGCTAAGGGTCAGGTTATAAGTGATTTCCCAGACCTAAAAGTAGGAAAGAGCTACAAAGATTTTTGGGAATGGTAGGTTATTACAGGAGATTTGTTCTTAACTTTTCAATTCTTGTATCACCACTTACAGACCTACTGAAAAAGGGAGTTAAATTTGTCTGGACCGATAACTGTGAATCCTCTTTCAGTAAACTTAAAGCTATCCTATTCAGTCAGCCAGTGCTCGCTACTCCAAATTTTGCTAAGCCTTTTAAGATGGCTGTTGACGCAAGTGATACAGGAGCTGGGGCTATTTTGTTGCAAGAGGATGATCAGGGTATTGAACACCCTGTATCTTATTACCGTAAAAAGTTCACTCCACCTTAAAAGAACTACTCAACTATTGAGAAGGAGCTTTTCGCCTTGATTTTGGGTTTACAGCATTTATCATTTTATTTGTGTTCTGGTTTTGACCCCATAGTCATTTATACCGAACATAACCCACTGAAATTCCTTAGTAAGTTTAAAGATAAAAATCAGAGATTGACAAGATGGAGTCTACTTCTTCAGGAGTATTCATTAGACATAAAACATGTCAAGGGGAAAGAAAATGTTATTGCAGATTGCTTATCTAGACTTTAGACGGATTGTTTTAGAGTAATAAGAAATTTCCTAAGAAAATTTCTTTTTCTTTGTGGGGAGGTGTTACATAGCCTATGATTTCATCATACCTTGTATAATTCTAACTTATGATAGATTTGTTCGTGATTGCATCATCCTTTGGATGATCCTAATGTACAGTATGCTCCATGTTTGTTCACAATTCGCCACGTGGCTTCCATAGTGACCAGGCTTGCGTGTTCCACTTCATTCACCCCTTCTCCCTCTAATAGTAGAGTAAGTCGTTCTTTCTGTTGTTCAGAGCAGGAGTGTCAACTCTTCGTCCTCTACGCCTTCATTTGTGCGTCCTTCTTGCAAGTTGAATCAAGCTCTGCCAGCCCCCTATATAATGAGCTCAGTATCTGCATTTGTTGACACTTAGATCTACTCATTCTGTTCACATCTCTGGCTCCCTCTGTACAGTATATTATTATTGTGAGTGCTCAGGAAGTTTCCAGCCATCTAGTGCTGTATAATTTGAGTATAAGTGTTATTACCATTTTTCTTGTACTGTATAGCGCGAGGCGTTAATTCGCAGGCCTGGTAAGGTTTTTGTGATTCATGTAAAGATTTTAATGTCAGCCAGTATTAGTAATATTTTGTATCTGTAATAATAATATATCTTGCTTTAACTGAGCATTATCCGGTTTCTCATCTTATCAGGGCTGACTTAGATAAATTTGCTCTTGCTAAATTCGTGTTAATAGAAGCTATTTCAGTTAACCATATATGTAACCTGTTTTGTCATTACATTATCCTTTTGAGTCCTTAATGTTTAGTTGTTAGTTTGAGCATTAAACTTTAACTTGTAATTTTACCTAAGTCTTTTGTTTTGAACCTGGAACTTTGCGGGACAGTAGTGATTTTAGTATTCTCACTTGAAGTGTTCACTATCTCTCTCTGTTCCGTAACACAAATTTGTGATGAGGAGAGGTAGATTGAGGTGGTTTGGACATGTGGAGAGGATGGGGGATGATAGTTGGGTGAGGAAGGTGAGAAGTGTTAATATTGGGGGTGGGGTTATGAGGGGTAGACCGAGAAAGACATGGGACGAGGTCATTAAGTGTGACCTTAGGGTTAAGGGACTGAACAGGGAGGCTGCAATGGATCGTGCAGCATGGAGAGCCGCCATTAGGTGACCAAGGCCGACACATGCAAGCATGTTGGAGCCTTTAAAAACGAAAAACGAAAACACCAGGATATTTAGGATATTATCATAATGATATTGCTTGATATTTTGTGACTGATTTTTTCATGATGTCTACTATTACTACTCTTGATGAAGCCAAAGATTTTTTGTCAAATGTGCAAACAGTGTGTGATGTAGAAAACAGAACAAACAATCAACTTAAGCTTGTTGCTCAACAATTGGGAACTGCTGTTCGATCTCATCATTCTAGAGATCAAATTGTTGACATGATTAATAAAAGCTTCTTTAATGTAACTCCCCCAGATGAGCAAACGCAAATTGAAATAGATAAGTTACATCTAGCCCTGCAGGAGGCTCGTGCTAAGGAGGATGAGTTTCAATCTCGTGCTAAGGAGGCTGAGTTTCAGGCTCGTGGTAAAGAGGCTGAGTTTCAGGCAAAAGTCTAAGGAGCCTGAGTCTCAGGCTCGTATTCAGGAGGCACAGGCACAGGCTCAGGCACAAATTGAACTTGCTAGGATTCAGGCAGACCATGAGTATCGCATGAAACAAGGTGGAACTGGATCATCTAGCTCTGATGATTTTGATGTAGCTAAAAATGTTAAACTTGTCCCTCCTTTTAATGAATCTGATTTAACAAAGTATTTTCAGTTGTTTTAGAGGGTAGCTACAGGTTTTAATTGGCCCAAAAAGTATTGGCCAGTACTTCTTCAGAGTGTTCTCACCGGTAAAGCTCAAGTAACTTATGCATCTTTGCCTCAGGATCAATCTGGTATTTATGATGTAGTTAAGAGCTTGATTCTTAAGGCCTATGAGCTTGTTCCTGAAGCCTATAGAGTAAAATTAGGACAACTTATAAGCAAGATAAACAATCCCATGTTGAGTATGCAGAAATCAAAGATCTGTTAGAGCAGTGGTTAAATTCTAAGAATGTAATTTCTGATTTTGATAAATTTAAGCAGATGATTTTGCTGGTGGATTTGAAAAGGTGTATTAATAAAGATGTAAGCCTATATCTTGATGAGAAAAGAATAGATAATTTGTCTCATGCTGCAGCTTTAGCTGATGAATATATTCTCACTCAAGAGATATTCTGAAGAAAAAAGGAAAGCTGAGAGTAAGTACGTTGCCTCTACTCAGAGTATAGGTAACAGGAAAGAGAATAATGATGATGTTTCTCAGGAAGTAAATACCAGCTCCACCTCTAGATTTCAGAAAAGTAAATGTACTTATTGAAGTAAGCTTGGTCATACTATGGAGAAATGTTTCAGGAGATAGCGTGATGTGACCAAAAAGGAGTCTTTAAATATTCAGTCAATTGGTCTAGTGTCCACCCTTGAGAGTTCCCAGAATTCTTGAACCGAGTTAACTGAACCTGCTTTGAGGGGTAAATTAAATTCTCGTGACGAATCTTCTCTTTTTAGCAGTAACGTGGGTGACACTCTCAAGAGTTCATGTGCTAATTTCCTGTCTGATGGATTTGTCAGTCCTCTGGACAATAATGACAGTTAAAATATATCGTGATACTGGTGCTTGCCAATCCCTTATGCTGACCAGTATTCTAGGCTCTAATGTTAATTCCTCTGATGAAACTGTAATCTTACAAGATGTAGGGAATAATTACTTCTCTGTCTGTCTGTGCAGAGTGAATTTAGTCTGGTTTTATTAATGGTTCCGTTATGGTTGGGTTGGTTGAGACACTCCTAATGTCAAGTGTAACTTTCTTACTTGGAAATGATATTGGTGGAAGTCAGGTGTGTCCAGCTTCTCAGTTGTCTAGTGAACCAGTGACTGCGACCCAGGATTGTGATGTCCCTGATGTGTTCTCTGCATGTGCTGGCACAAGGGCTGTCTAAAGTTACTGGTGACTTAGAGGATAATGATGATGATGATGTTATCCTAGCTGACACTTTTCTTGCTAATTTGGACCACTCACCAGATGAGGCAGTACCCAGTAGTGTTGATAATTTGTCTCGTCAAGAGTTGGTTGAGTTGCAGGTTGCTGACCCTGAGTTGAAAGGTCTAGCTAACTCTGCTTGCAGTGAGGAAGAGTCAGCTGGTGCTTCTACTTGTTATTATATAAAGTCAGGAGTACTTATGAGAAAGTGGAGACCCCCCAACAGCATCAGCCGACTGTGAATGGGAGGTTGTACATCAAGTTGTCATACCTCGTGTTTGTAGGCAGGATATCATTAGAGTGGCTCATGATTCCAGTTTGGCAGGACACCGTGGAGTGAGGAAGACTGTGGCAAGCATTTTGAAACACTTTTACTGACCAGGTATCTTCAGAGATGTTTCCTGGTATTGTAAGTCTTGTCACACCTGTCAAGTTGTGGGGAAGTGTAATCAGACCGAAAAGGTTGTACCTCTAGTTCCCATTCCTCCTTTTGAGACGCCATTCACCGTGTGTTGGTGGATATTGTGGGCCCTCCTCCTAAGACTTCTTCGGGATTTTCTTATGTATTGACCCTGATTGATATGGCTACTCGTTATCCTGAAGCCATTCCACTTAGAAATATCTCAGCAAAGTACATGGTTAAAGAAATGCTAGGGTTCCTCACCAAGTTTGGTCTGCCCAAGGAGGTACAGTCAGACCGGGGAAGTAATTTCATGTCAAATGTTTTCAAGCAGTCTCTGAAAGAGTTGGGCATCACCCAGATCACGTCTTCAGCTTACTATCCCCAGACCCAAGGAGCGTTGGCGAGATATCATCAAACACTCAAATCGATGCTCAGGAAATACTGTTGGGAACATCAGAAAGATTAGGATAAAGGTCTTCCATTCGTTGTATTTGCCGCAAGAGAATCTCCAAATGAATCACTGGGTTTCTCACCCTTTGAACTACTGTTTGGCCATGAAGTAAGAGGACCCCTTAAGCTACTCAAGGAATGCTGGCTGTCTGTGGAAGATGATGTCAACCTGCTGGAGTATGTGATGAAGTTCAAAGAATGGCTCTTTACTGCTTTACAGCTGGCGAGAAAGAATTTAGGAGCTGCTCAGGAGAAGATGAAGACTTGGTATGATAAGAAGTCCAGGTTACGCCACTTTCAGCCAGGAGATCAGTTTTTGATTCTGCTACCACTGCATGGGCAACCTCTTCAAGCCAAGTTTAGTGGTCCTTATTTCGTGGAGAAGAAACTCAGTGATGTCAACTATGTCATCGCCACACCAGATCGTAGAAAGAACAGGCAACTTTGTCACATCAACATGCTAAAGTTATATCACAGGCGGGACGAAAATAACCCAGTCTGCGCTGTAGCTGCTCCACCCGAGTCTGTAAGTGAAGTTCTCCCATGCAGTATGAGCCTGAGTGATAGTTTGGGGAAGAATCTTGATATCATGAATGATCTAAAGACTAAGCTTTCTCATCTAGCTCCCGAGGAAAGGCAGGAGTTTTCGGCATTACTGCAGGAGTACCCGCAGGTGTTCCGTGACACTCCAGGAAGAACTACTCTGTTGATGCATGATGTCGATGTTGGAGACGCAAAGCCAAATAAACTGCCTCCTTACCGTGTGAACCCAGTGAAAGTTCCTCTCATCCAGAAGGAGCTTGGCTATCTGTTGGACCACAAGATGATTGAGCCCTGTCAGAGCGAGAGGAGTTCCCCTGTCACTCTAGTCCCTAAACCAGGTGGGTCACAGAAGCTTTGCATCGACTGCAGACGTGTTAATCAGATAACGAAAACAGACACTAACCCTCTCCCTCGCGTGGAAGATTGCATAGACAAGATCGGAAGGGCTATTTACATAACTTTGATTTGTTAATGGGATACTGGCAAGTACCTACGACTGATCGTGCTAGGGAGATCTCATGTTTTGTAACACTAGGAAAGACTTTTGCATGTTCTGTAATACCATATGGTATGAAGAATGCACCAGCCACTTTTCAGAAGCTCATGAATGTTGTAACAGAGGGTTTGGCAGGGTGTGTTGTTTAAATTGATGTTGTATTAATCTTCAGTGACAACTGGAAAGATCACCTATGCCATGTCAGTATATTTCTTGAGCGTTTGGTTCAGGCTAATCTTGTAGCTAATTTATCAAAGTGTGAGTTTGGTCAAGCTAAAGTTCAGTACCTTGGGTACGTAATTGGGGATGGACACGTTGCACCATCAGGAGCAAAGGTTCAGGTTATAAGTGATCTTCCCAGACCTAAAAGTAGGAAAGAGCTACAAAGATTTTTGGGAATGGTAGGTTATTACAGGAGATTTGTTCTTAACATTTCAATTCTTGTATCACCACTTACAGACCTACTGAAACGGGGAGTTAAATTTGTCTGGACCGATAACTGTGAATCCTCTTTCAGTAAACTTAAAGCTATCCTATTCAGTCAGCCAGTGCTCGCTACTCCAAATTTTGTTAAGGCTTTTAAGATGGCTGTTGACGCAAGTGATACAGGAGCTTGGGCTGTTTTGCTGCAAGGGGATGATCAGGGTATTGAACACCCTGTATCTTATTACAATAAGAAGTTCACTCCACCTCAAAAGAACTACTCAAGTATTGAGAAAGAGCTTTTGGCCTTGATTTTGGGTTTACTGTATTTTTCATTTTATTTGTGTTCTGGTTTTTAACCCCATAGTCATTTTTACCGATCATAACCAGCTGAAATTCCTTAGTAAATTTAAAGATAAAAATCAGATATTGACAAGATGGAGTCTACTTTTTCAGGGGTATTCATTAGACATACAACATGTCAAGGAGAAAGAAAATGTTATTGCAGATTGCTTATCTAGACTTTAGACAGATTGTTTTAGAGTAATAAATTTCCTTTGTAAGTTTCTTTTTCTTTGTGGGGAGGTGTAACATAGCCTATGATTTCATCATCCCTTGTATAATTCGAACTTGTGATAGTTTTGTTCGTGATTGCATCATCGTTATATGATCCTAATGTACAGTATGTTGCATGTTTGTTCACGATTCGCCACGTGGCTTCCATAGTGACCAGGCTTGCGTGTTCTACCTGACTCCCCCCTGCTGCCCCTTATAGTAGAGTAAGTCGTTCTTTCTGTTGTTCAGGGCAGGATTGTTAAATCTTCATCCCCTATGCCTTCATTTGCGCGTTCTTCTTACAAGTTGAATCAAGCTCTGCCGGCCTCCTATATAATGAGCTCAGTCTCTGCATTAGTTGACACTTAGATCTACTCCTCATTCTGTTCACATCTCTGTCTCCCCCTGTACAGTATATTATTATTGTGGGTGCTCAGGAAGTCTCCTGCCATCTAGATGCTGTATAAATTGAGTATATGTGTTATTGTCATTTTTCTTGTACTGTATAACCTAAGTCGTTAATTCTTAAGCTTGGTAAATTTTTTGTGTTTACATTGTTTCTATGCTGTCAGCCAGTATTAGTAATATTTTGTATCTGTAATAATATTATATCTTGCTTTAACTGAGCATTATCTGCTTTTCTCATTTTATCAGGGCTGACTTAGATAAAGTTGCTCTTGCTAATTTCGTGGTAATAGAGGCTATTGCAGTTAACCATTTATGTAACCTTTTTGCCATTACACTATCCTTATGAGTTCTGAATGTTTAGTTGTTAGTTTCAGCATTAAACTTTAACTTGTAATTTTACCTAAGTTTTTTGTTTTGAATCAGGAACTTTGTGGGACAGTACTGATTTTAGTATTCTCAATTGAAGTGTTCATTATCTCTCTCTTTAATTGTTACATACCCTATGATTTCATCATCCTTTGTATTATTCTAATGTACAGTATGCTGCATGTTTGATCACGATTCGCCACGTGGCTTCCATAGTGACCAGGCTTGCGTGTTCTACCTCACTCACCCCTTCTCCCCCTTATAGTAGAGTAAGTCGTTCTTTCTGTTGATCAGAGCAGGAGTGTCGGCTCTTCATTCTCTGTAGCTTCATTTGTGCGTCCTTCTTGCAAGTTGAATCAAGTTCTGCCGGCCCGTATATAATGAGCTCAGTCTCTACATTAGTTGCCACTTAGATCTACTCCTCATTTTGTTCACATCTCTGTCCTCCCCTGTATACTATATTATTATCTTTGTGAGTGCTCAGGAAGTCTCCAGCCATCTAGCTGCTGTATAATTTGAGTATAAGTGTTATTACCATTTTTCTTGTACTGTATAGCGCGAGGCGTTAATTCGCAGGCCTGGTAAGGTTTTTGTGATTCATGTAAAGATTTTAATGTCAGCCAGTATTAGTAATATTTTGTATCTGTAATAATAATATATCTTGCTTTAACTGAGCATTATCCGGTTTCTCATCTTATCAGGGCTGACTTAGATAAATTTGCTCTTGCTAAATTCGTGTTAATAGAAGCCATTTCAGTTAACCATATATGTAACCTGTTTTGTCATTACATTATCCTTTTGAGTCCTTAATGTTTAGTTGTTGGTTTGAGCATTAAACTTTAACTTGTAATCTTACCTAAGTCTTTTGTTTTGAACCTGGAACTTTGCGGGACAGTAGTGATTTTAGTATTCTCACTTGAAGTGTTCACTATCTCTCTCTGTTCCGTAACACAAATTTGGCGACCACACCAGGATATTTAGGATATTATCATAATGATATTGCTTGATATTTTGTGACTGATTTTTTCATGATGTCTACTATTACTACTCTTGATGAAGCCAAAGATTTTTTGTCAAATGTGCAAACAGTGTGTGATGTAGAAAACAGAACAAACAATCAACTTAAGCTTGTTGCTCAACAATTGGGAACTGCTGTTCGATCTCATCATTCTAGAGATCAAATTGTTGACATGATTAATAAAAGCTTCTTTAATTTAACTCCCCCAGATGAGCAAACGCAAATTGTAATAGATAAGTTACATCTAGCCCTGCAGGAGGCTCGTGCTAAGGAGGATGAGTTTCAATCTCGTGCTAAGGAGGCTGAGTTTCAGGCTCGTGGTAAAGAGGCTGAGTTTCAGGCAAAAGTCTAAGGAGCCTGAGTCTCAGGCTCGTATTCAGGAGGCACAGGCACAGGCTCAGGCACAAATTGAACTTGCTAGGATTCAGGCAGACCATGAGTATCGCATGAAACAAGGTGGAACTGGATCATCTAGCTCTGATGATTTTGATGTAGCTAAAAATGTTAAACTTGTCCCTCCTTTTAATGAATCTGATTTAAGAAAGTATTTTCAGTTGTTTTAGAGGGTAGCTACAGGTTTTAATTGGCCCAAAAATTATTGGCCAGTACTTCTTCAGAGTGTTCTCACCGGTAAAACTCAAGTAACTTATGCATCTTTGCCTCAGGATCAATCTGGTATTTATGATGTAGTTAAGAGCTTGATTCATAAGGCCTATGAGTTTGTTCCTGAAGCCTATAGAGTAAAATTAGGACAACTTATAAGCAACATAAACAATCCCATGTTGAGTATGCAAAAATCAAAGATCTGTTAGAGCAGTGGTTAAATTCTAAGAATGTAATTTCTGATTTTGATAAATTTAAGCAGATGATTTTGCTGGAGGACTTCAAAAGGTGTATTAATAAAGATGTAAGCCTAAATCTTGATGAAAAAAGAATAGATAATTTGTCTCATGCTGCAGCTTTAGCTGATGAATATATTCTCACTCAAGAGATATTCTGAAGAAAAAAGGAAAGCTGAGAGTAAGTACGTTGCCTCTACTCAGAGTACAGGTAACAGGAAAGAGAATAATGATGATGTTTCTCAGGAAGTAAATACCAGCTCCACCTCTAGATTTCAGAGAAGTAAATGTACTTATTGAAGTAGGCTTGGTCATACTATGGAGAAATGTTTCAGGAGAGAGCGTGATGTGACCAAAAAGGAGTCTTTAAATATTCAGTCAATTGGTCTAGTGTCCACCCTTGAGAGTTCCCAGAATTCTTGTACCGAGTTAACTGAACCTGCTTTGAGGGTTGAATTAAATTCTCGTGACGAATCTTCTCTTTTTAGCAGTAACGTGGGTGACACTCTCAAGAGTTCATGTGCTAATTTCCTGTCTGATGGATTTGTCAGTCCTCTGGACAATAATGACAGTTAAAATATATCGTGATACTGGTGCTTGCCAATCCCTTATGCTGACCAGTATTTTAGGCTCTAATGTTAATTCCTCTGATGAAACTGTAATCTTACAAGATGTAGGGAATAATTACTTCTCTGTCTGTCTGTGCAGAGTGAATTTAGTCTGGTTTTATTAATGGTTCCGTTATGGTTGGGTTGGTTGAGACACTCCTAATGTCAAGTGTAACTTTCTTACTTGGAAATGATATTGGTGGAAGTCAGGTGTGTCCAGCTTCTCAGTTGTCTAGTGAACCAGTGACTGCGACCCAGGATTGTGATGTCCCTGATGTGTTCTCTGCATGTGCTGGCACAAGGGTTGTCTAAAGTTACTGGTGACTTAGAGGATAATGATGATGATGATGTTATCCTAGCTGACACTTTTCTTGCTAATTTGGACCACTCACCAGATGAGGCAGTACCCAGTAGTGTTGATAATTTGTCTCGTCAAGAGTTGGTTGAGTTGCAGGTTGCTGACCCTGAGTTGAAAGGTCTAGCTAACTCTGCTTGCAGTGAGGAAGAGTCAGCTGGTGCTTCTACTTGTTATTATATAAAGTCAGGAGTACTTATGAGAAAGTGGAGACCCCCCAACAGCATCAGCCGACTGTAAATGGGAGGTTGTACATGGAGTTGTCATCCCTCGTGTTTGTAGGCAGGATATCATTAGAGTGGCTCATGATTCCAGTTTGGCAGGACACCGTGGAGTGAGGAAGACTGTGGCACGCATTTTGAAACACTTTTACTGACCAGGTATCTTCAGAGATGTTTCCTGGTATTGTAAGTCTTGTCACACCTGTCAAGTTGTGGGGAAGTGTAATCAGACCGAAAAGGTTGTACCTCTAGTTCCCATTCCTCCTTTTGAGACGCCATTCACCGTGTGTTGGTGGATATTGTGGGCCCTCTTCCTAAGACTTCTTCAGGATTTTCTTATGTGTTGACCCTGATTGATATGGCTACTCGTTATCCTGAAGCCATTCCACTTAGAAATATCTCAGCAAAGAACATGGTTAAAGAAATGCTAGGGTTCCTCACCAAGTTTGGTCTGCCCAAGGAGGTACAGTCAGACCGGGGAAGTAATTTCATGTCAAATGTTTTCAAGCAGTCTCTGAAAGAGTTGGGCATCACCCAGATCACGTCTTCAGCTTACCATCCCCAGACCCAAGGAGCGTTGGCGAGATATCATCAAACACTCAAATCGATGCTCAGGAAATACTGTTTGGAACATCAGAAAGATTAGGATAAAGGTCTTCCATTCGTTGTATTTGCCGCAAGAGAATCTCCAAATGAATCACTGGGCTTCTCACCCTTTGAACTACTGTTTGGCCATGAAGTAAGAGGACCCCTTAAGCTACTCAAGGAATGCTGGCTGTCTGAGGAAGATGACGTCAACCTGCTGGAGTATGTGATGAAGTTCAAAGAATGGCTCTTTACTGCTTTACAGCTGGCGAGAAAGAATTTAGGAGCTGCTCAGGAGAAGATGAAGACTTGGTATGATAAGAAGTCCAGGTTACGCCACTTTCAGCCAGGAGATCAGTTTTTGATTCTGCTACCACTGCATGGGCAACCTCTTCAAGCCAAGTTTAGTGGTCCTTATTTCGTGGAGAAGAAACTCAGTGATGTCAACTATGTCATCGCCACACCAGATCGTAGAAAGAACAGGCAACTTTGTCACATCAACATGCTAAAGTTATATCACAGGCGGGACGAAAATAACCCAGTCTGCGCTGTAGCTGCTCCACCCGAGTCTGCAAGTGAAGTTCTCCCATGCAGTATGAGCCTGAGTGATAGTTTGTGGAAGAATCCTGATATCATGAATGATCTACAGACTAAGCTTTCTCATCTAGCTCCCGAGGAAAGGCAGGAGTTTTCGGCATTACTGCAGGAGTACCCGCAGGTGTTCCGTGACACTCCAGGAAGAACTACTCTGTTGATGAATGATGTCGATGTTGGAGACGCAAAGCCAATTAAACTGCCTCCTTACCGTGTGAACCCAGTGAAAGTTCCTCTCATCCAGAAGGAGCTTGGCTACCTGTGGGACCACAAGGTGATTGAGCCCTGTCAGAGTGAGAGGAGTTCTCCTGTCACTCTAGTCCCGAAACCAGGTGGGTCGCAGCGGTTTTGCATCGACTACAGACGTGTTAATCAGATAACCAAAACAGACACTTACCCTCTCCCTCGCGTGGAAGATTGCATAGACATGATCGGAAAGGCTAGGTCCATAAGTAAGTTTGAGTTAGTAAAGGGATACTGGCATGTACTTATGACTGAACGTGCTAGGGAGATCTCGTATTTTGTAACACTAGGAAAGACTTTCCTTGGGGGAAGCAGCCTTGGTATATAGATAGATAGATAGGAAAGACTTTTGTATGATCAGTAATGCCATATGGTATGAAGAATGCACCAGCCACTTCTCAGAAGCTCATGAATGTTGGCAGGGTGTGTTGTTTAAATTGATGATCTATTAATCTTCAGTGACAACTGGAAAGATCACCTATGCCATGTCAGTAAATTTTTTGAGCGTTTGGTTCAGGCTAATCTTGTAGCTAATTTATCAGAGAGTGAGTTTGGTCAAGCTAAAGTTCAGTACCTTGGGTACGTAATTGGTGATGGACACGTTGCACCACCAGGACCTAAGGTTCAGGTTATAAGTGATCTTCCCAGACCTAAAAGTAGGAAAGAGCTACAAAGATTATTGGGAATGGTAGGTTATTACAGGAGAAATGTTCTTAACTTTTCAATTATTGTATCACCACTTACAGACCTACTGAAAAAGGGAGTTAAATTTGTCTGGACCGATAACTGCGAATCCTCTTTCAGTAAACTTTAAGCTACGCTAATGTCAGCCAGTGGTCACTACTCCAAATTTTGCTAAGCCTTTTAAGATGGCTATTGACACAAGTGATACAGGAGCTGGGGCTGTTTTACTGCAAGAGGATGATCAGGGTATTGAACACCCTGTATCGTATTACAGTAAGAAGTTCAATCCACCTCAAAAGAACTACTCAACTATTGAGAAAGAGCTTTTGGCCTTGATTTTGTGTTTACAGCGTTTATTATTTTATTTGTGTTCTGGTTTTGACCCCATAGTCATTTATACCGATCATAACCCACTGAAATTAGTTAGTAAGTTTAAAGATAAAAATCAGAGATTGACAAGATGGAGTCTACTTCTTCAGGAGTATTCATTAGACATACAACATGTCAAGGGGAAAGAAAATGTTATTCCAGATTGCTTATCTAGACTTTAGACGGATTGTTTTAGAGTAATAAGAAATTTCCTTTGTAAATTTCTTTTTCTTTTGTGGGGAGGTGTTACATAGCCTATGATTTCATCATCCCTTGTATAATTCTAACCTATTTCACAGTTTTGTTCGTGATTGCATCATCCTTTGTATGATCCTAATGTACAGTATGCTGCATGTTTGTTCACGATTCGCCACGTGGCTTCCATAATGACCAGGCTTCTGTGTTCTACCTCACTCACCCCTTCTCCCCCTAATAGTAGTGTAAGTCGTTCTTTCTGTTGTTCAGAGCAGGAGTGTCAACTCTTCGTCCTCTATGCCTTCATTTGCGCTTCTTTCTTACAAGTTGAATCAAGCTCTGCCGGCCCCCTATATAATAAGCTCAGTCTCTGCATTAGTTGACACTTAGATCTACTCCTTATACTATTCACATCTCTGTTTCCCCCTGTACTGTATATTCTTATTGTGAGTGCTCAGGATGTCTCCAGCCAACTAGCTGCTCTATAATTTGAGTATACAGTAAGTGTTACCATTTTTATTGTACTGTATAGCCTAAGGCGTTAATTCGTAAGCGTGGAAAAAGTTTTTGTGATTCACATTGTTTCCATGCTGTCAACCAGTATTAGTAATATTTTCTCTCTGTAATAATATTATATATTACTTTAACTGAGCATTATCTGGTTTTCTCATTTAATCAGGGCTTAGATAAATTTGCTCTTGCTAATTTCGTGTTAATAGGGGCTATTACACTAACTATATATGTAAAGTTTTTGCCATTCCGTTATCCTTATGAGTTCTGAATGTTTAGTTGATAGTTTGAGCATTAAACTTTAACTTGTAATTTTACCTAAGTCTTTTGTTTTGAACCCGGAACTTTGTGGGACAGTAGTGATTTTAGTATTCTCACTTGAAGTGTTCATTATCTCTCTCTGTTATTGTTACATACCCTATGATTTCATCATCCTTTGTATTATTCTAATGCACAATATGCTGCATGTTTGATCACGATTCCCCACGTGGCTTCCATAGTGACCAGGCTTGCGTGTTCTACCTTACTCCCCTCTTCTCCCCCTTATAGTAGAGTAAGTCGTTCTTTCTGTTGATCAGAGCAGGAGTGTCGGCTCTTCGTCCTCTGTGCCTTAATTTGTGCGTCCTTCTTGCAAGTTGAATCAAGTTCTGCCGGCCCGTATATAATGAGATCAGTCTCTATATTAGTTGCCACTTAGATCTACTCCTCATTTTGTTCACATCTCTGTCCTCCCCTGTATACTATATTATTATCTTTGTGAGTGCTCAGGAAGTCTCCAACCATCTAGCTGCTTATATAATTTGAGTATGTATTATTACCATTTTTCTTGCTAATTTCGTGTTAATAGGGGCGTTAATTCGCAGGCCTGGTAAGGTTTTTGTGATTCATGTAAAGTTTTTAATGTCAGCCAGTATTATTAATATTTTGTATCTATAATAATATTATATCTTGCTTTCACTGAGCATTATCCGGTTTTCTTATCTTATCAGGCCTGATTTAGATAAATTTGCTCTTGTTAAATTCGTATTAATAGAGGCTATTTTAGTTACCCATATATGTAACCTGTTTTGTCATTACATTATCCTTTTGAGTCCTCAATGTTTAGTTGTTATTTTGTGCATTAAACTTTAACTTGTAATTTTACCTAAGTCTTTTGTTTTGAATCTGGAACTTTGCGGGACAGTAGTGATTTTAGTATTCTCACTTGAAGTGTTCACTATCTCTCTCTGTTCCGTAACACAAATTTGGCGACCACACCAGGATATTTGGGATATTATCATAATGATATTGTTTGATATGTTGTGACTGATTTTTTCATGATGTCTACTATTACTACTCTTGATGAAGCCAAAGATTTTTTGTCAAATGTGCAAACAGTGTGTGATGTAGAAAACAGAACAATCAACTTAAGCTTGTTGCTCAACAATTGGGAATTGCTGTTCGATCTCATCATTCTGAAGATCAAATTCTTGACATGATTAATAAAGCTTGTTTAATGTAACTCCCCCAGATGAGCAAACGCAGATTGAAATAGATAAGTTACATCTAGCCCTGCAGGAGGCTCCTCCTAAGGAGGCTGAGTTTCAATCTCATGATAAGGAGGCTGAGTTTCAGGCCCGTGCTAAGGAGGCTGAGTTTCAAGCTCGTGCTAAGGAGCCTGAGTCTCAGGCTCATATTCAGGAGGCACAGGCACAGGCTCAAGCACAAATTGAACTTGCTAGGATTCAGGCAGACCATGAGTATCGCATGAAACAAGGTGGACCTGGATCATCTAGCTCTGATGATTTTGATGTGGCTAAAAATGTTAAACTTGTCCCTCCTTTTAATGAATCTGATTTAACAAAGTATTTTCAGTTGTTTTAGAGGGTAGCTACAGGTTTTAATTGGCCCAAAAATTATTGGCCAGTACTTCTTCAGTGATCTCACCAGTAAAGCTCAAGTAACTTATGCATCTTTGCCTCAGGATCAATCTGGTATTTATGATGTAGTTAAGAGCTTGATTCTTAAGGCCTATGAGTTTGTTCCTGAAGCCTATAGAGTAAAATTGGGACAACTTATAAGCAAGATAAACAATCCCATGTTGAGTATGCAATAATCAAAGATCTGTTAGAGCAGTGGTTAAATTCTAAGAATGTAACTTCTGATTTTGATAAATTTAAGCAGATGATTTTGATGGAGGACTTCAAAAGCTGTATTAATAAAGATGTAAGCCTATATCTTGATGAGAAAAGAATAGATAATTTGTCTCATGCTGCAGCTTTAGCTGATGAATATTTTTTTTTTTTTTTTTTTTTCATAATAATCATGGCGGCGCAACTGCCAGGGTCATATGCCGCCGTATAACAAAGAAGTAAAAAGTAAAAACAAAAAACAGAGGATAAACCACACAATCAAAAAGGAGAAATTCTAAATATCCTTAAAAAGTCCTGCCTCCTTCACAAACGAGAGGGTTGCCCCTCCCAAGGCACAGGCATCCTCCCCAAGCACAGAGGAAAGATGATACACACCACCATCCGTTTGGTGGTCAGAGAGGAATCGACGACGCAAATCCTCAAGACTAGGGCACTCCACCAACAGGTGCCGAACAGTCAAGGGAACCAGACAGTCATCACAGAATGGAGGAGGAGCCCTTTCCATTAAAAAGCCATGAGAGAAACGGGTGTGGCCAATGCGGAGGCGGCACAAAGCAGTCTCCCATTGACGAGGGAAGCCCTGGTAACTGAATGAGCCCACCTTCTGGCAAATCGAGCGCAACTTATTGGCACCTACAGCATCCCAGTGCTCCTGCCAACAGCACCAAACTCTGGAGGCAATACAGGAGCGCATATCTGCAGCAGGCAGACGATACAGAGGAGACTGTGCAAGAGGGGGACGAGCCGCTGCCGCCTTGGCCAGCTGATCAGCTCGTTCATTCCCTGCCACTCCTACATGAGCTGGAACCCAACAGAAATCCACACGACGTCCACGACGCCCTAAAAGGAAAAGCCACTCCAAAATGGATAAAACCAAAGGATGAGAGGGATTAAAAGACTCCATTGCAGAAAGAGCACTTCGTGAGTCACTAAAAACAGTAAAAGCAGTGTGGGGGAGAGTGAAGAGAATCTGAAGGGCAAATAAAATAGCAGTCAGCTCAGCCGTAAAAACAGAAGCAGTCATAGGGAGGCTCCCACCTCGACAGAAGGTGGGAAACACCACACCAAAGCCCACACCCGCATCAGACTTGGATCCATCAGTATAAACTGGTATGGAGTCCCCATGAGAAGAGGCATGCTGTAAAAACAGAGAAAATAAAACCTGAGACGGAAGGGAGGCCTTACTGGATGAGATGAAACGACAAAATGTCACCCTGGGGAGAAGCCAGTAGCCCACCCTCGGGACACGGTGGGGAGTGATCGGCACAGAAGGAACAGAGAAGCTAGACATAACTGACTGCACCCTGAAACCAAAGGGCTTTGGAAAGGATGGCCGAGTGGCAAAAATAGGTGACCGAGAATCTTGAGAGACCTTGACAAAGGACACAGAGTCTGGGAGACGAGATAAGCGATACCAACATCTCATCAAAAGGGAAGAACGGAGGAAGTCTAGAGGAAGGACACCAGCATCAGCCAACAAACTCGAACACCAGCATGATGTATGGAATCTAAACTACGAAGCCGGGCTTCTGAGGCAGAAGAATAAACTTCACATCCATAATGAAGTTTGGATAAAATCAGAGACTGATGCAAGAGGAGGAGGGTCTTGCGATCAGCTCCCCAGTACGTGTGCGCTAAAACTTTCAAGAGACCCAATGCTCTGAGACACTCAGCTTTTACGTACCTCAGGTGAGGGACCCAAGTCAACCGGCTGTCAAAAATCAGCCCTAAAAACCGGGTTTCCTTTAAACACGAAATACGACGCCCGTCTAAAAAAGGTTTGGGTCAGGGTGGACTCCACGAATGCGGCAAAAATGCATGGCAACGGTCTTCTTGAAGGAAAATCGAAAACCTCGGTCATCAGCCCATCTAGAGACACGGTTGAGAGCCATCTGCATCCTCCTTTCTGCCATTGACATCCGTGAGGCAGTGACAGAGATTGATAAATCGTCAACATAGAGAGAGCCACGAACACCATCAGGGAGCACAGAAATAACGCTGTTAATTGCCACTGCGAAAAGGGTAACACTTAGTATGCTCCCTTGTGGCACACCATCCTCAAGGGGATGTGCAGTAGACAGCTCACTCCCAACTCGGACTCGAATAATTCGATTAGATAAAAACTCCCGGATAAAAGAGCGGAGTCGCCCACGGAGACCAAACTCATAAAGTGATTGTAATATACCATGACGCCAGGAAGTGTCGTACGCCTTCTCCAAATCAAAGAACACTGTGATATGATGCTGGTTAGTTGCAAAAGCCTGGCAGATGGAAGATTCTAAAGAAAGGAGAGCATCTGTGGTCGACCGCATCTTCGAAACCCACACTGGACTGGAGACAAGTAACCACCCTTCTCTAAGTACCACATGAGCCGACTATTCACCATTTTTTCAAGGACCTTACAAAGGCAAGATGTCAGCGAGATTGGGCGATAATTAGTGGCCTGCAAGTGATCCTTACCCGGCTTAGGGATGGGGAGAACCACAGCAACACCCCATGAGGTCGGAAACCCACCAGTGCACCAAATTCTGTTATACAGTGACAACAGAAAATGAAGGGCTGCATCAGGCAAGTGGTGTAAGAAGGCATATGGGACATCATCCAAGCCTGGAGACGAGTCGCGACACTGTGACAATGCCGTCTGAAGTTCAGAAGCAGAAAAAGCAACATTATACGACTCCTCTGCAGTAGATGGAAAACTAATGCCCAAGGATTCCAGGTGCCGTCGGCGCGTGCCGGCGAGGATGAGGTGTCCTTCCTAGAGACATTAGCAAAATGAGCGGCAAATATCTCGGCAACAGACGAAGAATGAGCCACCACCACACCTGCACGAGATAAAACAGGAGGAGAGGGAACGGGAAATTTCCCTGAAATCTTCCTCACCCGTTTCCACACTTTCGTGAGAGGAGTCTGTGAAGAAATTGAAGAAACAAATGACGCCCAAGACTTCCTCCTAGCCTCCTTCATAACCCGCCGGGCATGAGCTCGGGCCCTCCTATATGCCACTAAGTAGCCAGGGTCACCTCGGTGACGACGAAGTCGGGAGAAAGCAGCACGTTTAGCCCGAATAGCAGAAGCACACTCATTGGTCCACCAGGGAACTGGACGGCGAGGAAAGTGACCAGCTGTTCTCGGAATACTCTGCAGTGCCGCCGAGTAAAGTAAGTCTGTGAAATAATCAACAGCAGCATCAGTGCTGACAAAATCCTCCACACATCGGCTCGGGGAACACAGCTCCTCAAAAACCGGCCAGACTGCCCTATCCAAGCGCCAACGGGGGGAAGACGACTCCGAGGCTCGCTCTGTGTCGATCTTAATAAAATAGGGAAGTGGTCACTGCCATGTAAGTCTGGTAACACAGCCCATGTAAAATTCAGGGCTATCCCTGCAGAGCACAGAGACAAATCAATAGCAGTAAAAATACCCGTTTGACTATGGAAGTAAGTAACTTCACCAGAATTTAAAATGTACAGATCCACATCCTCCACAATGGAGGCTAACATAGTACCTCTAGAGTCAGCTGTGGAGCCACCCCACAAGGGATGATGACTGTTCATGTCACCCAGCAAGAAATAGGGTGAGGGAAGTGCACGAATAAGATTTTCAAGATCAACCCTCTGAATAATGGCACTAGGAGGGAGGTACAAAGAGCACACAGTATAATGACGGGGAAGGAAAATCTGGAGAGCAACAGCCTGCAGTGGAGTGTTAAGATTCACAGCAGTGAAAGGTATGTCACTGCGTACTAGAATAGCCACACCCCCACCATGACCCTGTCCAGGAAGAGGATCTGAATAAAAAACCTGGTAACCAGGTGGACTGGGAGGTGCAGCATCACCAACCATTGTCTCTTGTAGGCAAACACACACAGGTGAATACTCAGCCAGAAGCCAACGGAGTTCCTCCCAGTTGGCTCGTAAACCACGGCAGTTCCATTGAATAATATTAGCCATTAAAACTATTGAAATAAAAAGGGGCAGGGGAGAGGGACAAACAGAAAACCATAAAAAAAAAAAAAAAAATACTAAAAATATTAAAATGGAGGAACTATATACCCAAAAGAAAGGGTCACTTAGTGGAAACCACTGAGCGACCCTGGGAGACAATCTTCTTGGGAATGCGGATACGCCCACGAAGGGCCTTGTCACGGGCAGCAGCATGGCTAGAACGAGGGCCTGGGGTCTGCGAAGTGTTGGGAGACTTCACAGACACCCGTCGCTGCCCAGCAGGAGAGGAAGAGCTACTCCGAACCCTGCCCGGGGCCCCAGTGAACCAAGAGGTCGAGCAGGAGGGATTGGGGTCCTGGCCTCCAAACGTGGAGGGGCAGGACAGGATCCTCAGAGGTAACCGGAGGAGGAACATCCGATACCCCGGAGGAAGAGGTGCCAGACTGACCTGACACCCCAGAAGCCCCGAAGACCCAGAAGCAGGGTCTGAGGGCTGTTGCACAGATGGAGTGACTACAGAGGGTGTGGACTCCACGACCGACACCTTGCTTGGAGGATCTTCAAGACTCAAAGACTCTGAGGAACCACGATGACGTTTAGCGAATGAAGAATGTGCACCATGACTAACAGGGGATACCATAGATGTAGAGGTCGAATCTTGAACTGTAGCGGCAACCATCTCAAGTGCGGAAGATTGTTGCACTGGCATGGGATCAACAGATGAAGGCATAGGAGCTGACACAACAGGAGGAACTCGAGTCTGCTGCTGGACAGGTCGATGAGGACGGCTATGACCGGACAAAACTGACGCATAAGACACTCCGTTACGGAAAACAGATGACATGGCTCTACTCCTGGCCTCAGAAAAGCTTATTTTGTCACGATTACGGATGAGGAGGATCTCCTTCTCCAAGCAAAACCGAGCACAGTCTTTAGATGAAGCAGGATGTGCCTCGCCACAGTGCAAACAACAAACAGGTCCAGGACAGTCCTGTCCTGCATGAGTGGATTCTCCACAACTGACACACACCACTGGGAGGCCCTGTTGCAAACGACGACAGACTCGCCCAACATGCCCGTACATCTGACAGTGGTAGCAGCGTCGTGGATTTGGTACAAAGGGTTTAACCCTAAGGGACAACCAAGCCACCTTTATGGATGAAGGCAGAACAGTACAGTCGAATGTCAGCAACAAGGATGGAGTTGGGGTAAGTAAACCATCAACCTTCTTCCGAAACCTCTCCACTTTGACAACCCTGTGGACCTGAAGTTCTTCAAGTAGCTTCTCTTCACTGTAGCGAAGTAAGTCTTTGGAGAAAACAACACCTCGACACTGATTGAAGAAAGCATGAGGGACACAAGAAAACAGCGCATCCGGGTCCTTACACTGGACAGCCAGCCGGGAACCCTCTTCAGGGGATGTAACCTCCACTAGTAGGCTACCATCCCCCTGAGGTGAAATCTACGGCTCCCTCCCACAGATTGACATGATTCGCCGATGAACCGTAAAAATATCCAAATTCGCAATAGGTTGACCATCCAAAGTACGAATGGTGTAGTACCTTGCGAAGTCAACCCTCTCAAAGACACCCGGCAGGACCTCACGGGCATGTCCACTATATGTTGTTGTCTGTGTCCGGCTCTTCTTTGTAGTGGCCGCTGACCGTAAACCACTGGAACCAGGTAGGTATGGATCCAGGGTGGCAATATGGGTCTCACCAGCCAGAGTCACAAGAGGCGCACAGGAGGGAGATTGTAAAGGGTGGTCAGGGACAGAACCAGGGTCGTCAACAGATGAAATTTTAGCAGCCATAATAAGAAAACTACCTTCATTCCCCCACCCCTCCACCCACCATGGAGCCCAACAAGGGGAGGCCATATGCCAGGGAAAACACCACTGGCGACCCCAGAGGTAGTGGGAAAGTATACGCAGGTAACCACCAAGGGACCCTGACAAGGGTGACTCCAGGACGATAGGAGCCACCAGGTCCCCCAGTGCCCGCTTGACCCTAAAGCCACTAATTGACTAGCCTGGATGGCTAGCCAGTGACCAGCCGATTGACCTGGTCGGGCCCAACCAGGCCACCCGTCTAGCCAGAATAAGGGACCAAAGAGGTGTATTGCTAGCTGCAGGGCGCACCATGCAGCATCACTCAACCTCCAGGACTCCCGTCTCCCAGCATTACGGGACGCCACGCACGGCAAACACGTGGGGAGGCAACAGTCCTGCCCTAGATGGCAAATGGGCAGGGACTGACATCACCAGTAGGCCTCCTCTACCAGTGATGTAGGGGGTGCTTGGTCCACGACACTGACAAATGCCGAACCCTACAAAGGTAGGCATGCCTCCAAAGTAGGTGGCACTGCCAGCCACGCTTCAAGCCCCGCCACCACGTCAAGGTGACCAACCTCAGCGGGGAGATGATGAATATCTTCTCACTCACAAGAGATATCCTAAAGAAAAAAGAAAAGCTGAGAGTAAGTACATTGCTTCTACTCAGAGTACAGGTAACAGGAAAGAGAATAAAGATGATGTTTCTCAGGAAGTAAATACCAGCTCCACCTCTAGATTTCAAAAAAGTAAATGTACTTTTTGTAGCAAGCTTGGTCATACTATGGAGAAATGTTTCAGGAGACAACGTGATGTGAACAAAAAGGAGTCTTTAAATATTCAGTCAATTGGTCTAGTGTCCACCCTTGACAGTTCCCAGAATTCTTGAACCGAGTTAACTGAACCTGCTTTGAGGGTTGAATTAAATTCTCGTGACGAAGCTCCTCTTTTCAGCAGTAACGTGGGTGACACTCTCAAGAGTTCATGTGCTAATTTCCTCTCTGATGGTTTTGTCAGTCCTCTGGACAATAATGACAGGAAATCAGTTAAAATATACCGTGATACAGGTGTTTGCCAGTCCCTTATGCTGACCAGTGTTCTATGGTATAATGTTAATTCCTCTGATGAAACTAATCTTACAAGGAGTAGGGAATAATTACTTCTCTGTCCCTCTGTGCAGAGTGAATTTAGTCTGGTTTTGTTAATGGTTGCGTTATGGTTGGGTTGGTAGAGACACTCCCAATGTCAGGTCAAGTGTGTCCAGCTCCTCAGTTGTTTAGTGAACCAGTGACTGCGACCCAGGATTGTGATGTCCCTGATGTGTTCTCTGCATGTGCTGTCACTAGGGCTGTCTAAAGTTACTGGTGACTTAGAGGATAATGATGATGATGATGTTACCCTAGCTGACACTTTTCTTGCTAATTTGGACCACTCACCAGATGAGGCAGTACCCCGTAGTGTTGATAATTTGTCTAGTCAAGAGTTGGTTGAGTTGCAGGTTGCTGACCCTGAGTTGAAAGGTCTAGCTAACTCTGCTTGCAGTGAGGAAGAGTCAGCTGGTGCTTCTACTTGTTATTATATAAAGTCAGGAGTACTTATGAGAAAGTGGAGACCCCCCAGCAGCATCAGCCGACTGTGAATGGGAGGTTGTACATCAAGTTGTCATCCCTCGTGTTTGTAGGCAGGATATCATTAGAGTGGCTCATGATTCCAGTTTGGCAGGACACCGTGGAGTGAGGAAGACTGTGGCCCGCATTTTGAAACACTTTTACTGGCCAGGTATCTTCAGAGATGTTTCCTGGTATTGTAAGTCTTGTCACACCTGTCAAGTTGTGGGGAAGTGTCATCAGACCGAAAAGATTGTACCTCTAGTTCCCATTCCTCCTTTTGAGGCGCCATTCACCCGTGTGTTGGTGGATATTGTGGGCCCTCTTCCTAAGACTTCTTCAGGATTTTCTTATGTGTTGACCCTGATTGATATGGCTACTCATTATCATGAAGCCATTCCACTTAGAAATATCTCAGCAAAGAATGTGGTTAAGGAAATGCTAGGGTTCTTCACCAAGTTTGGTCTGCCCAAGGAGGTACGGTCAGACCGGGGAAGTAATTTCATGTCAAATGTTTTCAAGCAGTCTCTGAAAGAGTTGGGCATCACCCAGATCACGTCTTCAGTTTACCATCCCCAGACCCAGGAAGCGTTGGCGAGATATCATCAAACACTCAAATCGATGCTCAGGAAATACTGTTTGTAACAGCAGAAAGATTAGGATAAATGTCTTCCATTCGTTGTATTTGCCGCAAGAGAATCTCCAAATGAATCACTGGGCTTCTCACCCTTTGAACTACGGTTTGGCCATGAAGTAAGAGGATCCCTTAAGCTACTCAAGGAATGCTGGCTGTCTGAGGAAGATGACGTCAACCTGCTGGAGTATGTGATGAAGTTCAAAGAATGGCTCTTTACTGCTTTACAGCTGGCGAGAAAGAATTTAGGAGCTGCTCAGGAGAAGATGGAGACTTGGTATGATAAGAAGTCCAGGTTACGCCACTTTCAGCCAGGAGATCAGTTTTTGATTCTGCTACCACTGCATGGGCAACCTCTTCAGGCCAAGTTTAGTGGTCCTTATTTCGTGGAGAAGAAACTCAGTGATGTCAACTATGTTATCGCCACACCAGATCGTTGAAAGAACAGGCAACTTTGTCACATCAACATGCTAAAGTTATATCACAGGCGGGACGAAAATAACCCAGTCTGCACTGTAGCTGTTCCACCCGACTCTGCAAGTGAAGTTCTCCCATGCAGTATGAGCCTGAGTGACAGTTTGGGGAAGAATCTTGATATCATGAATGATCTCTAGACTAAGCTTTCTCATCAAGCTCCCGAGGAAAGGCAGGAGTTTTCGGCATTACTGCAGGAGTACCCGCAGGTGTTCCGTGACACTCCAGGAAGAACTACTGTGTTGATGCATGATGTCGATGTTGGAGACGCAAAGCCAAATAAACTGCCTCCTTACCGTGTGAACCCAGTGAAAGTTTTTCTCATCCAGAAGGAGCTTGGCTATCTGTTGGACCACAAGATGATTGAGCCCTGTCAGAGCGAGAAGAGTTCTCCTGTCTCTCTAGTCCCTAAACCAGGTGGGTCACAGCGGCTTTGCATCGACTGCAGACGTGTTAATCAGATAACGAAAACAGACACTAACCCTCTCCCTCGCGTGGAAGATTGCATAGACAAGATCGGAAAGGCTATTTACATAAGTTTGATTTGTTAAAGGGATACTGGCAAGTACCTACGACTGATCGTGCTAGGGAGATCTCATGTTTTGTAACACTAGGAAAGACTTTTGCATGTTCTGTAATACCATATGGTATGAAGAATGCACCAGCCACTTTTCAGAAGCTCATGAATGTTGTAACAGAGGGTTTGGCAGGGTGTGTTGTTTAAATTGATGTTGTATTAATCTTCAGTGACAACTGGAAAGATCACCTATGCCATGTCAGTAAATTTCTTGAGCGTTTGGTTCAGGCTAATCTTGTAGCTAATTTATCAAAGTGTGAGTTTGGTCAAGCTAAAGTTCAGTACCTTGGGTACGTAATTGGGGATGGACACGTTGCACCATCAGGAGCAAAGGTTCAGGTTATAAGTGATCTTCCCAGACCTAAAAGTAGGAAAGAGCTACAAAGATTTTTGGGAATGGTAGGTTATTACAGGAGATTTGTTCTTAACATTTCAATTCTTGTATCACCACTTACAGACCTACTGAAACGGGGAGTTAAATTTGTCTGGACCGATATCTGTGAATCCTCTTTCAGTAAAGTTAAAGCTATCGTATTCAGTCAGCCAGTGCTCGCTACTCCAAATTTTGTTAAAGCTTTTAAGATGGCTGTTGACGCAAGTGATACAGGAGCTTGGGCTGTTTTGCTGCAAGGGGATGATCAGGGTATTGAACACCCTGTATAATATTACAATAAAAAGTTCACTCCACCTCAAAAGAACTACTCAAGTATTGAGAAAGAGCTTTTGGCCTTGATTTTGGGTTTACGGTATTTTTCATTTTATTTGTGTTCTGGTTTTTAACCCCATAGTCATTTATACCGATCATAACCAGCTGAAATTCCTTAGTAAATTTAAAGATAAAAATCAGAGATTGACAAGATGGAGTCTACTTTTCAGGGGTATTCATTAGACATACAACATGTCAAGGAGAAAGAAAATGTTATTGCAGATTGCTTATCTAGACTTTAGACAGATTGTTTTAGAGTAATAAATTTCCTTTGTAAGTTTCTTTTTCTTTGTGGGGAGGTGTAACATAGCCTATGATTTCATCATCCCTTGTATAATTCGAACTTGTGATAGTTTTGTTCTTCATTGCATCATCGTTTGTATGATCCTAATGTACAGTATGCTGCATGTTTGTTCACGATTCGCCACGTGGCTTCCATAGTGACCAGGCATGCGTGTTCTACCTGACTCCCCCCTGCTCCCCCTTTTAGTAGAGTAAGTCGTTCTTTCTGTTGTTCAGGGCAGGATTGTTAAATCTTCATCCCCTATGCCTTCATTTGCGCGTTCTTCTTACAAGTTGAATCAAGCTCTGCCGGCCTCCTATATAATGAGCTCAGTCTCTGCATTAGTTGACACTTAGATCTACTCCTCATTCTGTTCACATCTCTGTCTCCCCCTGTACAGTATATTATTATTGTGGGTGCTCAGGAAGTCTCCTGCCATCTAGATGCTGTATAATTTGAGTATATGTGTTATTATCATTTTTCTTGTACTGTATAACCTAAGGCGTTAATTCTTAAGCCTGGTAAATTTTTTGTGTTTACATTGTTTCCATGCTGTCAGCCAGTATTAGTAATATTTTGTATCTGTAATAATATTATATCTTGCTTTAACTGAGCATTATCTGCTCTTCTCATTTTATCAGGGATTACTTAGATAAAGTTGCTGTTGCTAATTTCGTGGTAATAGAGGCTATTGCAGTTAACCATTTATGTAACCTTTTTGCCATTACACCATCCTTATGAGTTCTGAATGTTTAGTTGTTAGTTTCAGCATTAAACTTTAACTTGTAATTTTACCTAAGTCTTTTGTTTTGAATCTGGAACTTTGCGGGACAGTACTGATTTTAGTATTCTCAATTGAAGTGTTCATTATCTCTCTCTTTTATTGTTACATACCCTATGATTTCATCATCCTTTGTATTATTCTAATGTACAGTATGCTGCATGTTTGATCACGATTCGCCACGTGGCTTCCATAGTGACCAGGCTTGCGAGTTCTACCTCACTCACCCCTTCTCCCCCTTATAGTAGAGTAAGTCGTTCTTTCTGTTGATCAGAGCAGGAGTGTCGGCTTTTCATTCTCTGTAGCTTCATTTGTGCATCCTTCTTGCAAGTTGAATCAAGTTCTGCTGGCCCGTATATAATGAGCTCAGTCTCTACATTAGTTGCCACTTAGATCTACTCCTCATTTTGTTCACATCTCTGTCCTCCCCTGTATACTATATTATTATCTTTGTGAGTGCTCAGGAAGTCTCCAGCCATCTAGCTGCTGTATAATTTGAGTATTAATGTTATTACCATTTTTCTTGTACTGTATAGCGCGAGGCGTTAATTTGCAGGCCTGGTAAGGTTTTTGTGATTCATGTAAAGATTTTAATGTCAGCCAGTATTAGTAATATTTTGTATCTGTAATAATAATATATCTTGCTTTAACTGAGTATTATCCGGTTTCTCATCTTATCAGGGCTGACTTAGATAAATTTGCTCTTGCTGAATTCGTGTTAATAGAAGCTATTTCAGTTAACCATATATGTAACCTGTTTTGTCATTACATTATCCTTTTGAGTCCTTAATGTTTAGTTGTTAGTTTGAGCATTAAACTTTAACTTGTAATTTTACCTAAGTCTTTTGTTTTCAACCTGGAACTTTGCGGGACAGTAGTGATTTTAGTATTCTCACTTGAAGTGTTCACTATCTCTCTCTGTTCCGTAACACAAATTTGGCGACCACACCAGGATATTTAGGATATTATCATAATGATATTGCTTGATATTTTGTGACTGATTTTTTCATGATGTCTACTATTACTACTCTTGATGAAGCCAAAGATTTTTTGTCAAATGTGCAAACAGTGTGTGATGTAGAAAACAGAACAAACAATCAACTTAAGCTTGTTGCTCAACAATTGGGAACTGCTGTTCGATCTCATCATTCTAGAGATCAAATTGTTGACATGATTAATAAAAGCTTCTTTAATGTAACTCCCCCAGATGAGCAAACGCTAATTGAAATAGATAAGTTACATCTAGCCCTGCAGGAGGCTCGTGCTAAGGAGGATGAGTTTCAATCTCGTGCTAAGGAGGCTGAGTTTCAGGCTCGTGGTAAAGAGGCTGAGTTTCAGGCAAAAGTCTCAGGAGCTTGAGTCTCAGGCTCGTATTCAGGAGGCACAGGCACAGGCTCAGGCACAAATTGAACTTGCTAGGATTCAGGCAGACCATGAGTATCGCATGAAACAAGGTGGAACTGGATCATCTAGCTCTGATGATTTTGATGTAGCTAAAAATGTTAAACTTGTCCCTCCTTTTAATGAATCTGATTTAACAAAGTATTTTCAGTTGTTTTAGAGGTTAGCTACAGGTTTTAATTGGCCCAAAAAGTATTGGCCAGTACTTCTTCAGAGTGTTCTCACCGGTAAAGCTCAAGTAACTTATGCATCTTTGCCTCAGGATCAATCTGGTATTTATGATGTAGTTATTAGCTTGATTCTTAAGGCCTATGAGCTTGTTCCTGAAGCCTATAGAGTAAAATTAGGACAACTTATAAGCAAGATAAACAATCCCATGTTGAGTATGCAAAAATCAAAGATCTGTTAGAGCAGTGGTTAAATTCTAAGAATGTAATTTCTGATTTTGATAAATTTAAGCAGATGATTTTGTTGGAGGACTTCAAAAGGTGTATTAATAAAAATGTAAGCCTATATCTTGATGAGAAAATAATAGATAATTTGTCTCATGCTGCAGCTTTAGCTGATGAATATATTTTCACTCAAGAGATATTCTGAAGAAAAGAGGAAAGCTGAGAGTAAGTACGTTGCCTCTACTCAGAGTACAGGTAACAGGAAAGAGAATAATGATGATGTTTCTCAGGAAGTAAATACCAGTTCCACCTCTAGATTTCAGAAAAGTAAATGTACTTATTGAAGTAAGCTTGGTCATACTATGGAGAAATGTTTCAGGAGACAGCGTGATGTGACCAAAAAGGAGTCTTTAAATATTCAGTCAATTGGTCTAGTGTCCACCCTTGAGAGTTCCCAGAATTCTTGAACCGAGTTAACTGAACCTGCTTTGAGGGGTAAATTAAATTCTCGTGACGAAGCTCCTCTTTTCAGCAGTAACGTGGGTGACACTCTCAAGATTTCATGTGCTAATTTCCTGTCTGATGGATTTGTCAGTCCTCTGAACAATAATGACAGTTAAACTATATCGTGATACTGGTGCTTGCCAATCCCTTATGCTGACCAGTATTTTAGGCTCTAATGTTAATTCCTCTGATGAAACTGTAATCTTACAAGATGTAGGGAATAATTACTTCTCTGTCTGTCTGTGCAGAGTGAATTTAGTCTGGTTTTATTAATGGTTCCGTTATGGTTGGGTTGGTTGAGACACTCCTAATGTCAAGTGTAACTTTCTTACTTGGAAATGATATTGGTGGAAGTCAGGTGTGTCCAGCTTCTCAGTTGTCTAGTGAACCAGTGACTGCGACCCAGGATTGTGATGTCCCTGATGTGTTGTCTGCATGTGCTGGCACAAGGGTTGTCTAAAGTTACTGGTGACTTAGAGGATAATGATGATGATGATGTTATCCTAGCTGACACTTTTCTTGCTAATTTGGACCACTCACCAGATGAGGCAGTACCCAGTAGTGTTGATAATTTGTCTCGTCAAGAGTTGGTTGAGTTGCAGGTTGCTGACCCTGAGTTGAAAGGTCTAGCTAACTCTGCTTGCAGTGGGGAAGAGTCAGCTGGTGCTTCTACTTGTTATTATATAAAGTCAGGAGTACTTATGAGAAAGTGGAGACCCCCCAACAGCATCAGCCGACTGTGAATGGGAGGTTGTACATCAAGTTGTCATCCCTCGTGTTTGTAGGCAGGATATCATTAGAGTGGCTCATGATTCCAGTTTGGCAGGACACCGTGGAGTGAGGAAGACTGTGGCACGCATTTTGAAACACTTTTACTGACCAGGTATCTTCAGAGATGTTTCCTGGTATTGTAAGTCTTGTCACACCTGTCAAGTTGTGGGGAAGTGTAATCAGACCGAAAAGGTTGTACCTCTAGTTCCCATTCCTCCTTTTGAGACGCCATTCACCGTGTGTTGGTGGATATTGTGGGCCCTCTTCCTAAGACTTCTTCAGGATTTTCTTATGTGTTGACCCTGATTGATATGGCTACTCGTTATCCTGAAGCCATTCCACTTAGAAATATCTCAGCAAAGAACATGGTTAAAGAAATGCTAGGGTTCCTCACCAAGTTTGGTCTGCCCAAGGAGGTACAGTCAGACCGGGGAAGTAATTTCATGTCAAATGTTTTCAAGCAGTCTCTGAAAGAGTTGGGCATCACCCAGATCACGTCTTCAGCTTACCATCCCCAGACCCAAGGAGCGTTGACGAGATATCATCAAACACTCAAATCAATGCTCAGGAAATACTGTTTGGAACATCAGAAAGATTAGGATGAAGGTCTTCCATTCGTTGTATTTGCCGCAAGAGAATCTCCAAATGAATCACTGGGCTTCTCACCCTTTGAACTACTGTTTGGCCATGAAGTAAGAGGACCCCTTAAGCTACTCAAGGAATGCTGGCTGTCTGAGGAAGATGACGTCAACCTGCTGGAGTATGTGATGAAGTTCAAAGAATGGCTCTTTACTGCTTTACAGCTGGCGAGAAAGAATTTAGGAGCTGCTCAGGAGAAGATGAAGACTTGGTATGATAAGAAGTCCAGGTTACGCCACTTTCAGCCAGGAGATCAGTTTTTGATTCTGCTACCACTGCATGGGCAACCTCTTCAAGCCAAGTTTAGTGGTCCTTATTTCGTGGAGAAGAAACTCAGTGATGTCAACTATGTCATCGCCACACCAGATCGTAGAAAGAACAGGCAACTTTGTCACATCAACATGCTAAAGTTATATCACAGGCGGGACGAAAATAACCCAGTCTGCGCTGTAGCTGCTCCACCCGAGTCTGCAAGTGAAGTTCTCCCATGCAGTATGAGCCTGAGTGATAGTTTGGGGAAGAATCCTGATATCATGAATGATCTACAGACTAAGCTTTCTCATCTAGCTCCCGAGGAAAGGCAGGAGTTTTCGGCATTACTGCAGGAGTACCCGCAGGTGTTCCGTGACACTCCAGGAAGAACTACTCTGTTGATGAATGATGTCGATGTTGGAGACGCAAAGCCAATTAAACTGCCTCCTTACCGTGTGAACCCAGTGAAAGTTCCTCTCATCCAGAAGGAGCTTGGCTACCTGTGGGACCACAAGGTGATTGAGCCCTGTCAGAGCGAGAGGAGTTCTCCCTGTCACTCTAGTCCCTAAACCAGGTGGGACGCAGAGGCTTTTCATCGAATACAGACGTTTTAATCAGATAACCAAAACAGACACTTACCATCTACCTCTCGTGGAAGATTGCATGAACATGATCGGAAAGGCTAGGTCCATAAGTAAGTTTGAGTTAGTAAGGGATACTGGCATGTACTTATGATTGAACGTGCTAAGGGAGATCTCGTGTTTTGTAACACTAGGAAAGACTGTTGTATGATCAGTAATGCCATATGGTATGAAGAATGCACCAGCCACTTCTCAGAAGCTCATGAATGTTGGCAGGGTGTGTTGTTTAAATTGATGATCTATTAATCTTCAGTGACAACTGGAAAGATCACCTATGCCATGTCAGTAAATTTTTTGAGCGTTTGGTTCAGGCTAATCTTGTAGCTAATTTATCAGAGAGTGAGTTTGGTCAAGCTAAAGTTCAGTACCTTGGGTACGTAATTGGTGATGGACACGTTGCACCACCAGGACCTAAGGTTCAGGTTATAAGTGATCTTCCCAGACCTAAAAGTAGGAAAGAGCTACAAAGATTATTGGGAATGGTAGGTTATTACAGGAGAAATGTTCTTAACTTTTCAATTATTGTATCACCACTTACAGACCTACTGAAAAAGGGAGTTAAATTTGTCTGGACCGATAACTGCGAATCCTCTTTCAGTAAACTTTAAGCTACGCTAATGTCAGCCAGTGCTCACTACTCCAAATTTTGCTAAGCCTTTTAAGATGGCTGTTGACGCAAATGATACAGGAACTGGGGCTGTTTTGCTGCAAGAGGATGATCAGGGTATTGAACACCCTGTATCGTATTAGAAAAAGAAGTTCAATCCACCTCAAAAGAACTACTCAACTATTGAGAAAGAGCTTTTGGCCTTGATTTTGTGTTTACAGCGTTTATTATTTTATTTGTGTTCTGGTTTTGACCCCATAGTCATTTATACCGATCATAACCCTCTGAAATTAGTTAGTAAGTTTAAAGATAAAAATCAGAGATTGACAAGATGGAGTCTACTTTTTCAGGAGTATTCATTAGACATACAACATGTCAAGGGGAAAGAAAATGTTATTCCAGATTGCTTATCTAGGCTTTAGAAGGATTGTTTTAGAGTAATACGAAATTTCCTTTGTAAATTTCTTTTTCTTTTGTGGGGAGGTGTTACATAGCCTATGATTTCATCATCCCTTGTATAATTCTAACCTATTTCACAGTTTTGTTCGTGATTGCATCATCCTTTGTATGATCCTAATGTACAGTATGCTGCATGTTTGTTCACGATTCGCCACGTGGATTCCATAATGACCAGGCTTCTGTGTTCTACCTCACTCACCCCTTCTCCCCCTAATAGTAGTGTAAGTCGTTCTTTCTGTTGTTCAGAGCAGGAGTGTCAACTCTTCGTCCTCTATGCCTTCATTTGCGCGTCTTTCTTACAAGTTGAATCAAGCTCTGCCGGCCCCCTATATAATGAGCTCAGTCTCTGCATTAGATGACACTTAGATCTACTCCTTATACTGTTCACATCTCTGTCTCCCCCTGTACAGTATAATCTTATTATGATTGCTCAGGAAGTCTCCAGCCATCTACATGCTCTATAATTTGAGTATACAGTAAGTGTTACCATTTTTCTTGTACTGTATAGCCTAAGGCGTTAATTCGTAAGCCTGGAAAAAGTTTTTGTGATTCACATTGTTTCCATGCTGTCAACCAGTATTAGTAATATTTTCTCTCTGTAATAATATTATATATTACTTTAACTGAGCATTATCTGGTTTTCTCATTTAATCAGGGCTTAGATAAATTTGCTCTTGCTAATTTCGTGTTAATAGGGGCTATTACAGTTAACTATATATGTAAAGTTTTTGCCATTCCGTTATCCTTATGAGTTCTGAATGTTTAGTTGATAGTTTGAGCATTAAACTTTAACTTGTAATTTTACCTAAGTCTTTTGTTTTGAACCCGGAACTTTGTGGGACAGTAGTGATTTTAGTATTCTCACTTGAAGTGTTCATTATCTCTCTCTTTTATTGTTACATGCCATCTAGATGCTGTATAATTTGAGTATATGTGTTATTATCATTTTTCTTGTACTGTATAACCTAAGGCGTTAATTCTTAAGCTTGGTAAATTTTTTGTGTTTACATTGTTTCCATGCTGTCAGCCAGTATTAGTAATATTTTGTATCTGTAATAATATTATATCTTGCTTTAACTGAGCATTATCTGCTCTTCTCATTTTATCAGGGATTACTTAGATAAAGTTGCTGTTGCTAATTTCGTGGTAATAGAGGCTATTGCAGTTAACCATTTATGTAACCTTTTTGCCATTACACCATCCTTATGAGTTCTCAATGTTTAGTTATTGTTAGTTTCAGCATTAAACTTTGTAACTTGTAATTTTACCTAAGTCTTTTGTTTTGAATCTGGAACTTTGCTTGGGACAGTACTGATTTTAGTATTCTCAATTGAAGTGTTCATTATCTCTCTCTTTTATTGTTACATGCCCTATGATTTCATCATCCTTTGTATTATTCTAATGTACAGTATGCTGCATGTTTGATCACGATTCGCCACGTGGCTTCCATAGTGACCAGGCTTGCGAGTTCTACCTCACTCACCCCTTCTCCCCCTTATAGTAGAGTAAGTCGTTCTTTCTGTTGATCAGAGCAAGTGTCGGCTTTTTGCATTCTCTGTAGCTTCATTTGTGCATCCTTCTTGCAAGTTTAGAATCAAGTTCTGCTGGCCCGTATATAATGAGCTCAGTCTCTACATTGGTGCCACTTAGATCTACTCCTCATTTTGTTCACATCTCTGTCCTCCCTGTATACTATATTATTATCTTTGTGAGTGTAAAGTCTCCAGCCATCTAGCTGCTGTATAATTTGAGTATTAATGTTATTACCATTTTCTTGTACTGTATAGCGCGAGGCATTAATTTGCTGGAGCCTGGTAAGGTTTTTGTGATTCATGTAAAGATTTTAATGTCAGCCAGTATTAGTAATATTTTGTATCTGTAATAATAATATATCTTGCTTTTAACTGAGTATTATCCAGTTTTCTCATCTTATCAGGGCTGACTTAGATAAATTTGCTCTTGCCACAATTCGTGTTAATAGAAGCTATTTCAGTTAACCATATATGTAACCTGTTTTGTCATTACATTATCCAATATTTTGAGTCCTTAATGTTTAGTTGTTAGTTTGAGCATTAAACTTTAACTTGTAATTTTACCTAAGTCTTTTTGTTTTCAACCTGGAACTTTTGCGGGACAGTAGTGATTTTAGTATTCCTCACCTTGAAGTGTTCACTATCTCTCTCTGTTCCGTAACACAAATTTGGCGACCACACCAGGATATTTAGGATATTATCATAATTGATATTGCTTGATATTTTGTGACTGATTTTTTCATGATGTCTACTATTACTACCTGCCTCTTGATGAAGCTAAAAGATTTTTTGTCAGAATGTGCAAACAGTGTGTGATGTAGAAGCAGAACAGAACAAACAATCAACTTAAGCTTGTTGCTCAACAATTGGGAACTGCTGTTCGATCTCATCATTCTAGAGATCAAATTGTTGAAATGATTAATAAAAGCTTCTTTAATGTAACTCCCCCAGATGAGCAAACAAACGCTAATTGAAATAGATAAGATTACATCTAGCCCACTGCAGGAGGAGCTCGTGCTAAGGAGGATGAGTTTCAATCTCGTCTGGGAAGGAGGCTGAGTTTCAGGCTCGTGGTAAGAGAGGCTGAGTTTCAGGCAAAAGTCTCAGGAGCTTGAGGTCTCAGGCTCGTATTCAGAGGGGCACAGGCACAGGCTCAGGCACAAATTGAACTTGCTGATTCAGACAGACCATGAGTATCGCATGAAACAAGGTGGAACTGGATCATCTAGCTCTGATGATTAAGATGTTTCACTAAACATTCAGAACTCATAAGGATAACGGAATGGCAAAAACTTTACATATATAGTTAACTGTAATAGCCCCTATTAACACGAAATTAGCAAGAGCAAATTTATCTAAGCCCTGATTAAATGAGAAAACCAGATAATGCTCAGTTAAAGTAATATATAATATTATTACAGAGAGAAAATATTACTAATACTGGTTGACAGCATGGAAACAATGTGAATCACAAAAACTTTTTCCAGGCTTACGAATTAACGCCTTAGGCTATACAGTACAAGAAAAATGGTAACACTTACTGTATACTCAAATTATAGAGCAGCTAGATGGCTGGAGACTTCCTGAGCACTCACAATAAGATTATACTGTACAGGGGGAGACAGAGATGTGAACAGTATAAGGAGTAGATCTAAGTGTCAACTAATGCAGAGACTGAGCTCATTATATAGGGGGCCGGCAGAGCTTGATTCAACTTGTAAGAAAGACGCGCAAATGAAGGAATAGAGGACGAAGAGTTGACACTCCTGCTCTGAACAACAGAAAGAACGACTTACACTACTATTAGGGGGAGAAGGGGTGAGTGAGGTAGAACACAGAAGCCTGGTCATTATGGAAGCCACGTGGCGAATCGTGAACAAACATGCAGCATACTGTACATTAGGATCATACAAAGGATGATGCAATCACGAACAAAACTGTGAAATAGGTTAGAATTATACAAGGGATGATGAAATCATAGGCTATGTAACACCTCCCCACAAAAGAAAAAGAAATTTACAAAGGAAATTTCGTATTACTCTAAAACAATCCGTCTAAAGTCTAGATAAGCAATCTGGAATAACATTTTCTTTCCCCTTGACATGTTGTATGTCTAATGAATACTCCTGAAGAAGTAGACTCCATCTTGTCAATCTCTGATTTTTATCTTTAAACTTACTAACTAATTTCAGTGGGTTATGATCGGTATAAATGACTATGGGGTCAAAACCAGAACACAAATAAAATAATAAACGCTGTAAACACAAAATCAAGGCCAAAAGCTCTTTCTCAATAGTTGAGTAGTTCTTTTGAGGTGGATTGAACTTCTTACTCTAATACGATACAGGGTGTTCAATACCCTGATCATCCTCTTGCAGCAAAACAGCCCCAGTTCCGGTATCACTTGCGTCAACAGCCATCTTAAAAGGCTTAGCAAAATTTGGAGTAGTGAGCACTGGCTGACATTAGCGTAGCTTAAAGTTTACTGAAAGAGGATTCGCAGTTATCGGTCCAGACAAATTTAACTCCCTTTTTCAGTAGGTCTGTAAGTGGTGATACAATAATTGAAAAGTTAAGAACATTTCTCCTGTAATAACCTACCATTCCCAATAATCTTTGTAGCTCTTTCCTACTTTTAGGTCTGGGAAGATCACTTATAACCTGAACCTTAGGTCCTGGTGGTGCAACGTGTCCATCACCAATTACGTACCCAAGGTACTGAACTTTAGCTTGACCAAACTCACTCTCTGATAAATTAGCTACAAGATTAGCCTGAACCAAACGCTCAAAAAATTTACTGACATGGCATAGGTGATCTTTCCAGTTGTCACTGAAGATTAATAGATCATCAATTTAAACAACACACCCTGCCAACATTCATGAGCTTCTGAGAAGTGGCTGGTGCATTCTTCATACCATATGGCATTACTGATCATACAACAGTCTTTCCTAGTGTTACAAAACACGAGATCTCCCTAGCACGTTCAATCATAAGTACATGCCAGTATCCCTTTACTAACTCAAACTTACTTATGGACCTAGCCTTTCCGATCATGTCTATGCAATCTTCCACGCGAGGGAGAGGGTAAGTGTCTGTTTTGGTTATCTGATTAACACGTCTGTAGTCGATGCAAAGCCGCTGCGACCCACCTGGTTTAGGGACTAGAGTGACAGGAGAACTCCTCTCGCTCTGACAGGGCTCAATCACCTTGTGGTCCCACAGGTAGCCAAGCTCCTTCTGGATGAGAGGAACTTTCACTGGGTTCACACGGTAAGGAGGCAGTTTAATTGGCTTTGCGTCTCCAACATCGACATCATTCATCAACAGAGTAGTTCTTCCTGGAGTGTCACGGAACACCTGCGGGTACTCCTGCAGTAATGCCGAAAACTCCTGCCTTTCCTCGGGAGCTAGATGAGAAAGCTTAGTCTGTAGATCATTCATGATATCAGGATTCTTCCCCAAACTATCACTCAGGCTCATACTGCATGGGAGAACTTCACTTGCAGACTCGGGTGGAGCAGCTACAGCGCAGACTGGGTTATTTTCGTCCCGCCTGTGATATAACTTTAGCATGTTGATGTGACAAAGTTGCCTGTTCTTTCTACGATCTGGTGTGGCGATGACATAGTTGACATCACTGAGTTTCTTCTCCACGAAATAAGGATAAAGGTCTTCCATTCGTTGTATTTGCCGCAGAGAATCTCCAAATGAATCACTGGGCTTGGCGTAACCTGGACTTCTTATCATACCAAGTCTTCATCTTCTCCTGAGCAGCTCCTAAATTCTTTCTCGCCAGCTGTAAAGCAGTAAAGAGCCATTCTTTGAACTTCATCACATACTCCAGCAGGTTGACGTCATCTTCCTCAGACAGCCAGCATTCCTTGAGTAGCTTAAGGGATCCTCTTACTTCATGGCCAAACAGTAGTTCAAAGGGTGAGAAGCCCAGTGATTCATTTGGAGATTCTCTTGCGGCAAATACAACGAATGGAAGACCTTCATCCTAATCTTTCTGATGTTCCAAACAGTATTTCCTGAGCATTGATTTGAGTGTTTGATGATATCTCGTCAACGCTCCTTGGGTCTGGGGATGGTAAGCTGAAGACGTGATCTGGGTGATGCCCAACTCTTTCAGAGACTGCTTGAAAACATTTGACATGAAATTACTTCCCCGGTCTGACTGTACCTCCTTGGGCAGACCAAACTTGGTGAGGAACCCTAGCATTTCTTTAACCATGTTCTTTGCTGAGATATTTCTAAGTGGAATGGCTTCAGGATAACGAGTAGCCATATCAATCAGGGTCAACACATAAGAAAATCCTGAAGGCAGGAGTTTTCGGCATTACTGCAGGAGTACCCGCAGGTGTTCCGTGACACTCAAGGAAGAACTACTGTGTTGATGCATGATGTCGATGTTGGAGACTCAAAGCCAAATGACAGGTGTGACAAGACTTACAATACCAGGAAACATCTCTGAAGATACCTGGTCAGTAAAAGTGTTTCAAAATGCGTGCCACAGTCTTCCTCACTCCACGGTGTCCTGCCAAACTGGAATCATGAGCCACTCTAATGATATCCTGCCTACAAACAAGAGGGATGACAACTTGATGTACAACCTCCCATTCACAGTCGGCTGATGCTGTTGGGGGGTCTCCACTTTCTCATAAGTACTCCTGACTTTATATAATAACAAGTAGAAGCACCAGCTGACTCTTCCCCACTGCAAGCAGAGTTAGCTAGACCTTTCAACTCAGGGTCAGCAACCTGCAACTCAACCAACTCTTGACGAGACAAATTATCAACACTACTGGGTACTGCCTCATCTGGTGAGTGGTCCAAATTAGCAAGAAAAGTGTCAGCTAGGATAACATCATCATCATCATTATCCTCTAAGTCACCAGTAACTTTAGACAACCCTTGTGCCAGCACATGCAGAGAACACATCAGGGACATCACAATCCTGGGTCGCAGTCACTGGTTCACTAGACAACTGAGAAGCTGGACACACCTGACTTCCACCAATATCATTTCCAAGTAAGAAAGTTACACTTGACATTAGGAGTGTCTCAACCAACCCAACCATAACGGAACCATTAATAAAACCAGACTAAATTCACTCTGCACAGACAGACAGAGAAGTAATTATTCCCTACATCTTGTAAGATTACAGTTTCATCAGAGGAATTAACATTAGAGCCTAGAATACTGGTCAGCATAAGGGATTGGCAAGCACCAGTATCACGATATATTTTAACTGTCATTATTGTCCAGAGGACTGACAAATCCATCAGACAGGAAATTAGCACATGAACTCTTGAGAGTGTCACCCACGTTACTGCTGAAAAGAGGAGCTTCGTCACGAGAATTTAATTCAACCCTAAAAGCAGGTTCAGTTAACTCGGTTCAAGAATTCTGCGAACTGTCAAGGGTGGACACTAGACCAATTGACTGAATATTTAAAGACTTTTTGTTCACATCACGCTGTCTCCTGAAACATTTCTCCATAGTATGACCAAGCTTACTACAATAAGTACATTTACTTTTCTGAAATCTAGAGGTGGAGCTGGTATTTACTTCCTGAGAAACATCATCATTATTCTCTTTCCTGTTACCTGTACTCTGAGTAGAGGCAACGTACTTACTCTCAGCTTTCCTCTTTTCTTCAGAATATCTCTTGAGTGAAAATATATTCATCAGCTAAAGCTGCAGCATGAGACAAATTATCTATTCTTTTCTCATCAAGATATAGGCTTACATCTTTATTAATACACCTTTTGAAGTCCTCCATCAAAATCATCTGCTTAAATTTATCAAAATCAGGTTACATTCTTAGAATTTAACCACTGCTCTAACAGATCTTTGATTTCTGCATACTCAACATGGGATTGTTTATCTTGCTTATAAGTTGTCCTAATTTTACTCTATAGGCTTCAGGAACAAGCTCATAGGCCTTAAGAATCAAGCTCTTAACTACATCATAAATACCAGATTGATCCTGAGGCAAAGATGCATAAGTTACTTAATGTACAGTATGCTGCATGTTTGTTCACGATTCGCCACGTGGCTTCCGCCAATTAAAACCTGTAGCTACCCTCTAAAACAACTGAAAATACTTTGTTAAATCAGATTCATTAAAAGGAGGGACAAGTTTAACATTTTTAGTTACATCAAAATCATCAGAGCTAGATGATCCAGTTCCACCTTGTTTCATGTGATACTCATGGTCTGCCTGAATCCTAGCAAGTTCAATTTGTGCCTGAGCCTGTGCCTGTGCCTCCTGAATACGAGCCTGAGACTCAGGCTCCTTAGACTTTTGCCTGAAACTCACCCTCTTTACCACGAGCCTGAATCTCAGCCTCCTTAGCACGAGATTGAAACTCATCCTCCTTAGCACGAGCCTCCTGCAGGACTCGATGTAACTTATCTATTTCAATCTTCGTTTGCTCATCTGGGGGAGTTACATTAAACAAGCTTTTATTAATCATGTCAACAATTTGATCTCTAGAATGATGAGATCGAACAGCAGTTCCCAATTGTTGAGCAACAAGCTTAAGTTGATTGTTTGTTCTGTTTTCTACATCACACACTGTTTGCACATTTGACAAAAAATCTTTGGCTTCATCAAGAGTAGTAATAGTAGACATCATGAAAAAATCAGTCACAAAATATCAAGCAATATCATTATGATAATATCCTAAATATCCTGGTGTGGTCGCCAAATTTGTGTTACGGAACAGAGAGAGATAGTGAACACTTCAAGTGAGAATACTAAAATCACTACTGTCCCGCAAAGTTCCAGGTTGAAAACAAAAGACTTAGGTAAAATTACAAGTTAAAGTTTAATGCTCAAACTAACAACTAAACATTAAGGACTCAAAAGGATAATGTAATGACAAAACAGGTTACATATATGGTTAACTGAAATAGCTTCTATTAACACGAATTTAGCAAGAGCAAATTTATCTAAGTCAGCCCTGATAAGATGAGAAACCGGATAATGCTCAGTTAAAGCAAGATATATTATTATTACAGATACAAAATATTACTAATACTGGCTGACATTAAAATCTTTACATGAATCACAAAAACCTTACCAGGCCTGCAAATTAACGCCTCGCGCTATACAGTACAAGAAAAATGGTAATAACATTAATACTCAAATTATACAGCAGCTAGATGGCTGGAGACTTCCTGAGCACTCACAAAGATAATAATATAGTATACAGGGGAGGACAGAGATGTGAACAAAATGAGGAGTAGATCTAAGTGGCAACTAATGTAGAGACTGAGCTCATTATATACGGGCCAGCAGAACTTGATTCAACTTGCAAGAAGGATGCACAAATGAAGCTACAGAGAATGAAAAGCCGACACTCCTGCTCTGATCAACAGAAAGAACGACTTACTCTACTATAAGGGGGAGAAGGGGTGAGTGAGGTAGAACACGCAAGCCTGGTCACTATGGAAGCCACGTGGCGAATCGTGATCAAACATGCAGCATACTGTACATTAGAATAATACAAAGGATGATGAAATCATAGGGTATGTAACAATAAAAGAGAGAGATAATGAACACTTCAATTGAGAATACTAAAATCAGTACTGTCCCGTAAAGTTCCAGATTCAAAACAAAAGACTTAGGTAAAATTACAAGTTAAAGTTTAATGCTGAAACTAACAACTAAACATTCAGAACTCATAAGGATAGTGTAATGGCAAAAAGGTTACATAAATGGTTAACTGCAATAGCCTCTATTACCACGAAATTAGCAAGAGCAACTTTATCTAAGTCAGCCCTGATAAAATGAGAAAAGCAGATAATGCTCAGTTAAAGCAAGATATAATATTATTACAGATACAAAATATTACTAATACTGGCTGACAGCATGGAAACAATGTAAACACAAAAAATTTACCAGGCTTAAGAATTAACGCCTTAGGTTATACAGTACAAGGAAAATGATAATAACACATATACTCAAATTATACAGCATCTAGATGGCAGGAGACTTCCTGAGCACCCACAATAATAATATACTGTACAGGGGGAGACAGAGATGTGAACAGAATGAGGAGTAGATCTAAGTGTCAACTAATGCAGAGACTGAGCTCATTATATAGGAGGCCGGCAGAGCTTGATTCAACTTGTAAGAAGGACGCGCAAATGAAGGCATAGGGGATGAAGATTTAACAATCCTGCCCTGAACAACAGAAAGAACGACTTACTCTACTATAAGGGGGAGCAGGGGGGAGTCAGGTAGAACACGCATGCCTGGTCACTATGGAAGCCACGTGGCGAATCGTGAACAAACATGCAGCATACTGTACATTAGGATCATACAAACGATGATGCAATGACGAACAAAACTATCACAAGTTCGAATTATACAAGGGATGATGAAATCATAGGCTATGTTACACCTCCCCACAAAGAAAAAGAAACTTACAAAGGAAATTTATTACTCTAAAACAATCTGTCTAAAGTCTAGATAAGCAATCTGCAATAACATTTTCTTTCTCCTTGACATGTTGTATGTCTAATGAATACCCCTGAAAAGTAGACTCCATCTTGTCAATCTCTGATTTTTATCTTTAAATTTACTAAGGAATTTCAGCTGGTTATGATCGGTATAAATGACTATGGGGTTAAAAACCAGAACACAAATAAAATGAAAAATATCGTAAACCCAAAATCAAGGCCAAAAGCTCTTTCTCAATACTTGAGTAGTTCTTTTGAGGTGGAGTGAACTTTTTATTGTAATAATATACAGGGTGTTCAATACCCTGATCATCCCCTTGCAGCAAAACAGCCCAAGCTCCTGTATCACTTGCGTCAACAGCCATCTTAAAAGCTTTAACAAAATTTGGAGTAGCGAGCACTGGCTGACTGAATAGGATAGCTTTAAGTTTACTGAAAGAGGATTCACAGTTATCGGTCCAGACAAATTTAACTCCCCGTTTCAGTAGGTCTGTAAGTGGTGATACAAGAATTGAAATGTTAAGAACAAATCTCCTGTAATAACCTACCATTCCCAAAAATCTTTGTAGCTCTTTCCTACTTTTAGGTCTGGGAAGATCACTTATAACCTGAACCTTTGCTCCTGATGGTGCAACGTGTCCATCCCCAATTACGTACCCAAGGTACTGAACTTTAGCTTGACCAAACTCACACTTTGATAAATTAGCTACAAGATTAGCCTGAACCAAACGCTCAAGAAATTTACTGACATGGCATAGGTGATCTTTCCAGTTGTCACTGAAGATTAATACAACATCAATTTAAACAACACACCCTGCCAAACCCTCTGTTACAACATTCATGAGCTTCTGAAAAGTGGCTGGTGCATTCTTCATACCATATGGTATTACAGAACATGCAAAAGTCTTTCCTAGTGTTACAAAACATGAGATCTCCCTAGCACGATCAGTCGTAGGTACTTGCCAGTATCCCTTTAACAAATCAAACTTATGTAAATAGCCTTTCCGATCTTGTCTATGCAATCTTCCACGCGAGAGAGTGGGTTAGTGTCTGTTTTCGTTATCTGATTAACACGTCTGCAGTCGATGCAAAGCCGCTGTGACCCACCTGGTTTAGGGACTAGAGTGACAGGAGAACTCCTCTCGCTCTGACAGGGCTCAATCATCTTGTGGTCCAACAGATAGCCAAGCTCCTTCTGGATGAGACGAACTTTCACTGGGTTCACACGGTAAGGAGGCAGTTTATTTGGCTTTGCGTCTCCAACATCGACATCATGCATCAACACAGTAGTTCTTCCTGGAGTGTCACGGAACACCTGCGGGTACTCCTGCAGTAATGCCGAAAACTCCTGCCTTTCCTCGGGAGCTTGATGAGAAAGCTTAGTCTAGAGATCATTCATGATATCAAGATTCTTCCCCAAACTGTCACTCAGGCTCATACTGCATGGGAGAACTTCACTTGCAGAGTCGGGTGGAACAGCTACAGTGCAGACTGGGTTATTTTCGTCCCGCCTGTGATATAACTTTAGCATGTTGATGTGACAAAGTTGCCTGTTCTTTCAACGATCTGGTGTGGCGATGACATAGTTGACATCACTGAGTTTCTTCTCCACGAAATAAGGACCACTAAACTTGGCCTGAAGAGGTTGCCCATGCAGTGGTAGCAGAATCAAAAACTGATCTCCTGGCTGAAAGTGGCGTAACCTGGACTTCTTATCATACCAAGTCTCCATCTTCTCCTGAGCAGCTCCTAAATTCTTTCTCGCCAGCTGTAAAGCAGTAAAGAGCCATTCTTTGAACTTCATCACATACTCCAGCAGGTTGACGTCATCTTCCTCAGACAGCCAGCATTCCTTGAGTAGCTTAAGGGATCCTCTTACTTCATGGCCAAACAGTAGTTCAAAGGGTGAGAAGCCCAGTGATTCATTTGGAGATTCTCTTGCGGCAAATACAACGAATGGAAGACATTTATCCTAATCTTTCTGCTGTTACAAACAGTATTTCCTGAGCATCGATTTGAGTGTTTGATGATATCTCGCCAACGCTTCCTGGGTCTGGGGATGGTAAACTGAAGACGTGATCTGGGTGATGCCCAACTCTTTCAGAGACTGCTTGAAAACATTTGACATGAAATTACTTCCCCGGTCTGACCGTACCTCCTTGGGCAGACCAAACTTGGTGAAGAACCCTAGCATTTCCTTAACCACATTCTTTGCTGAGATATTTCTAAGTGGAATGGCTTCATGATAATGAGTAGCCATATCAATCAGGGTCAACACATAAGAAAATCCTGAAGAAGTCTTAGGAAGAGGGCCCACAATATCCACCAACACACGGGTGAATGGCGCCTCAAAAGGAGGAATGGGAACTAGAGGTACAATCTTTTCGGTCTGATGACACTTCCCCACAACTTGACAGGTGTGACAAGACTTACAATACCAGGAAACATCTCTGAAGATACCTGGCCAGTAAAAGTGTTTCAAAATGCGTGCCACAGTCTTCCTCACTCCACGGTGTCCTGCCAAACTGGAATCATGAGCCACTCTAATGATATCCTGCCTACAAACACGAGGGATGACAACTTGATGTACAACCTCCCATTCACAGTCGGCTGATGCTGCTGGGGGTCTCCACTTTCTCATAAGTACTCCTGACTTTATATAATAACAAGTAGAAGCACCAGCTGACTCTTCCTCACTGCAAGCAGAGTTAGCTAGACCTTTCAACTCAGGGTCAGCAACCTGCAACTCAACCAACTCTTGACTAGACAAATTATCAACACTACGGGGTACTGCCTCATCTGGTGAGTGGTCCAAATTAGCAAGAAAAGTGTCAGCTAGGGTAACATCATCATCATCATTATCCTCTAAGTCACCAGTAACTTTAGACAGCCCTAGTGACAGCACATGCAGAGAACACATCAGGGACATCACAATCCTGGGTCGCAGTCACTGGTTCACTAAACAACTGAGGAGCTGGACACACTTGACCTGACATTGGGAGTGTCTCTACCAACCCAACCATAACGCAACCATTAACAAAACCAGACTAAATTCACTCTGCACAGAGGGACAGAGAAGTAATTATTCCCTACTCCTTGTAAGATTAGTTTCATCAGAGGAATTAACATTAGAGCATAGAACACTGGTCAGCATAAGGGACTGGCAAACACCTGTATCACGGTATATTTTAACTGATTTCCTGTCATTATTATCCAGAGGACTGACAAAACCATCAGAGAGGAAATTAGCACATGAACTCTTGAGAGTGTCACCCACGTTACTGCTGAAAAGAGGAGCTTCGTCACGAGAATTTAATTCAACCCTCAAAGCAGGTTCAGTTAACTCGGTTCAAGAATTCTGGGAACTATCAAGGGTGGACACTAGACCAATTGACTGAATATTTAAAGACTCCTTTTTGTTCATATCACGTTGTCTCCTGAAACATTTCTCCATAGTATGACCAAGCTTGCTACAAAAAGTACATTTACTTTTTTGAAATCTAGAGGTGGAGCTGGTATTTACTTCCTGAGAAACATCATCTTTATTCTCTTTCCTGTTACCTGTACTCTGAGTAGAAGCAATGTACTTACTCTCAGCTTTTCTATTTTCTTTAGGATATCTCTTGTGAGTGAGAAGATATTCATCATCTCCCCGCTGAGGTTGGTCACCTTGACGTGGTGGCGGGGCTTGAAGCGTGGCTGGCAGTGCCACCTACTTTGGAGGCATGCCTACCTTTGTAGGGTTCGGCATTTGTCAGTGTCGTGGACCAAGCACCCCCTACATCACTGGTAGAGGAGGCCTACTGGTGATGTCAGTCCCTGCCCATTTGCCATCTAGGGCAGGACTGTTGCCTCCCCACGTGTTTGCCGTGCGTGGCGTCCCGTAATGCTGGGAGACGGGAGTCCTGGAGGTTGAGTGATGCTGCATGGTGCGCCCTGCAGCTAGCAATACACCTCTTTGGTCCCTTATTCTGGCTAGACGGGTGGCCTGGTTGGGCCCGACCAGGTCAATCGGCTGGTCACTGGCTAGCCATCCAGGCTAGTCAATTAGTGGCTTTAGGGTCAAGCGGGCACTGGGGGACCTGGTGGCTCCTATCGTCCTGGAGTCACCCTTGTCAGGGTCCCTTGGTGGTTACCTGCGTATACTTTCCCACTACCTCTGGGGTCGCCAGTGGTGTTTTCCCTGGCATATGGCCTCCCCTTGTTGGGCTCCATGGTGGGTGGAGGGGTGGGGGAATGAAGGTAGTTTTCTTATTATGGCTGCTAAAATTTCATCTGTTGACGACCCTGGTTCTGTCCCTGACCACCCTTTACAATCTCCCTCCTGTGCGCCTCTTGTGACTCTGGCTGGTGAGACCCATATTGCCACCCTGGATCCATACCTACCTGGTTCCAGTGGTTTACGGTCAGCGGCCACTACAAAGAAGAGCCGGACACAGACAACAACATATAGTGGACATGCCCGTGAGGTCCTGCCGGGTGTCTTTGAGAGGGTTGACTTCGCAAGGTACTACACCATTCGTACTTTGGATGGTCAACCTATTGCGAATTTGGATATTTTTACGGTTCATCGGCGAATCATGTCAATCTGTGGGAGGGAGCCGTAGATTTCACCTCAGGGGGATGGTAGCCTACTAGTGGAGGTTACATCCCCTGAAGAGGGTTCCCGGCTGGCTGTCCAGTGTAAGGACCCGGATGCGCTGTTTTCTTGTGTCCCTCATGCTTTCTTCAATCAGTGTCGAGGTGTTGTTTTCTCCAAAGACTTACTTCGCTACAGTGAAGAGAAGCTACTTGAAGAACTTCAGGTCCACAGGGTTGTCAAAGTGGAGAGGTTTCGGAAGAAGGTTGATGGTTTACTTACCCCAACTCCATCCTTGTTGCTGACATTCGACTGTACTGTTCTGCCTTCATCCATAAAGGTGGCTTGGTTGTCCCTTAGGGTTAAACCCTTTGTACCAAATCCACGACGCTGCTACCACTGTCAGATGTACGGGCATGTTGGGCGAGTCTGTCGTCGTTTGCAACAGGGCCTCCCAGTGGTGTGTGTCAGTTGTGGAGAATCCACTCATGCAGGACAGGACTGTCCTGGACCTGTTTGTTGTTTGCACTGTGGCGAGGCACATCCTGCTTCATCTAAAGACTGTGCTCGGTTTTGCTTGGAGAAGGAGATCCTCCTCATCCGTAATCGTGACAAAATAAGCTTTTCTGAGGCCAGGAGTAGAGCCATGTCATCTGTTTTCCGTAACGGAGTGTCTTATGCGTCAGTTTTGTCCGGTCATAGCCGTCCTCATCGACCTGTCCAGCAGCAGACTCGAGTTCCTCCTGTTGTGTCAGCTCCTATGCCTTCATCTGTTGATCCCATGCCAGTGCAACAATCTTCCGCACTTGAGATGGTTGCCGCTACAGTTCAAGATTCGACCTCTACATCTATGGTATCCCCTGTTAGTCATGGTGCACATTCTTCATTCGCTAAACGTCATCGTGGTTCCTCAGAGTCTTTGAGTCTTGAAGATCCTCCAAGCAAGGTGTCGGTCGTGGAGTCCACACCCTCTGTAGTCACTCCATCTGTGCAACAGCCCTCAGACCCTGCTTCTGGGTCTTCGGGGGCTTCTGGGGTGTCAGGTCAGTCTGGCACCTCTTCCTCCGGGGTATCGGATGTTCCTCCTCCGGTTACCTCTGAGGATCCTGTCCTGCCCCCTCCACGTTTGGAGGCCAGGACCCCAATCCCTCCTGCTCGACCTCTTGGTTCACTGGGGGCCCCGGGCAGGGTTCGGAGTAGCTCTTCCTCTCCTGCTGGGCAGCGACGGGTGTCTGTGAAGTCTCCCAACACTTCGCAGACCCCAGGCCCTCGTTCTAGCCATGCTGCTGCCCGTGACAAGGCCCTTCGTGGGCGTATCCGCATTCCCAAGAAGATTGTCTCCCAGGGTCGCTCAGTGGTTTCCACTAAGTGACCCTTTCTTTTGGGTATATAGTTCCTCCATTTTAATATTTTTAGTATTTTTTTTTTTTTTTTTTTTATGGTTTTCTGTTTGTCCCTCTCCCCTGCCCCTTTTTATTTCAATAGTTTTAATGGCTAATATTATTCAATGGAACTGCCGTGGTTTACGAGCCAACTGGGAGGAACTCCGTTGGCTTCTGGCTGAGTATTCACCTGTGTGTGTTTGCCTACAAGAGACAATGGTTGGTGATGCTGCACCTCCCAGTCCACCTGGTTACCAGGTTTTTTATTCAGATCCTCTTCCTGGACAGGGTCATGGTGGGGGTGTGGCTATTCTAGTACGCAGTGACATACCTTTCACTGCTGTGAATCTTAACACTCCACTGCAGGCTGTTGCTCTCCAGATTTTCCTTCCCCGTCATTATACTGTGTGCTCTTTGTACCTCCCTCCTAGTGCCATTATTCAGAGGGTTGATCTTGAAAATCTTATTCGTGCACTTCCCTCACCCTATTTCTTGCTGGGTGACATGAACAGTCATCATCCCTTGTGGGGTGGCTCCACAGCTGACTCTAGAGGTACTATGTTAGCCTCCATTGTGGAGGATGTGGATCTGTACATTTTAAATTCTGGTGAAGTTACTTACTTCCATAGTCAAACGGGTATTTTTACTGCTATTGATTTGTCTCTGTGCTCTGCAGGGATAGCCCTGAATTTTACATGGGCTGTGTTACCAGACTTACATGGCAGTGACCACTTCCCTATTTTATTAAGATCGACACAGAGCGAGCCTCGGAGTCGTCTTCCCCGTTGGCGCTTGGATAGGGCAGTCTGGCCGGTTTTTGAGGAGCTGTGTTCCCCGAGCCGATGTGTGGAGGATTTTGTCAGCACTGATGCTGCTGTTGATTATTTCACAGACTTACTTTACTCGGCGGCACTGCAGAGTATTCCGAGAACAGCTGGTCACTTTCCTCGCCGTCCAGTTCCCTGGTGGACCAATGAGTGTGCTTCTGCTATTCGGGCTAAACGTGCTGCTTTCTCCCGACTTCGTCGTCACCGAGGTGACCCTGGCTACTTAGTGGCATATAGGAGGGCCCGAGCTCATGCCCGGCGGGTTATGAAGGAGGCTAGGAGGAAGTCTTGGGCGTCATTTGTTTCTTCAATTTCTTCACAGACTCCTCTCACGAAAGTGTGGAAACGGGTGAGGAAGATTTCAGGGAAATTTCCCGTTCCCTCTCCTCCTGTTTTATCTCGTGCAGGTGTGGTGGTGGCTCATTCTTCGTCTGTTGCCGAGATATTTGGCTCATTTTGCTAATGTCTCTAGGAAGGACACCTCATCCCCGTCGGCACGCCGCCGACGGCACCTGGAATCCTTGGGCATTAGTTTTCCATCTACTGCAGAGGAGTCGTATAATGTTGCTTTTCTGCTTCTGAACTTCAGACGGCATTGTCACAGTGTCGCGACTCGTCTCCAGGCTTGGATGATGTCCCATATGCCTTCTTACACCACTTGCCTGATGCAGCCCTTCATTTTCTGTTGTCACTGTATAACAGAATTTGGTGCACTGGTGGGTTTCCGACCTCATGGGGTGTTGCTGTGGTTCTCCCCATCCCTAAGCCGGGTAAGGATCACTTGCAGGCCACTAATTATCGCCCAATCTCGCTGACATCTTGCCTTTGTAAGGTCCTTGAAAAAATGGTGAATAGTCGGCTCATGTGGTACTTAGAGAAGGGTGGTTACTTGTCTCCAGTCCAGTGTGGGTTTCGGAAGATGCGGTCGACCACAGATGCTCTCCTTTCTTTAGAATCTTCCATCTGCCAGGCTTTTGCAACTAACCAGCATCATATCACAGTGTTCTTTGATTTGGAGAAGGCGTACGACACTTCCTGGCGTCATGGTATATTACAATCACTTTATGAGTTTGGTCTCCGTGGGCGACTCCCCTCTTTTATCCGGGAGTTTTTATCTAATCGAATTATTCGAGTCCGAGTTGGGAGTGAGCTGTCTACTGCACATCCCCTTGAGGATGGTGTGCCACAAGGGAGCATACTAAGTGTTACCCTTTTCGCAGTGGCAATTAACAGCGTTATTTCTGTGCTCCCTGATGGTGTTCGTGGCTCTCTCTATGTTGACGATTTATCAATCTCTGTCACTGCCTCACGGATGTCAATGGCAGAAAGGAGGATGCAGATGGCTCTCAACCGTGTCTCTAGATGGGCTGATGACCGAGGTTTTCGATTTTCCTTCAAGAAGACCGTTGCCATGCATTTTTGCCGCATTCGTGGAGTCCACCCTGACCCAAACCTTTTTTTAGACGGGCGTCGTATTTCGTGTTTAAAGGAAACCCGGTTTTTAGGGCTGATTTTTGACAGCCGGTTGACTTGGGTCCCTCACCTGAGGTACGTAAAAGCTGAGTGTCTCAGAGCATTGGGTCTCTTGAAAGTTTTAGCGCACACGTACTGGGGAGCTGATCGCAAGACCCTCCTCCTCTTGCATCAGTCTCTGATTTTATCCAAACTTCATTATGGATGTGAAGTTTATTCTTCTGCCTCAGAAGCCCGGCTTCGTAGTTTAGATTCCATACATCATGCTGGTGTTCGAGTTTGTTGGCTGATGCTGGTGTCCTTCCTCTAGACTTCCTCCGTTCTTCCCTTTTGATGAGATGTTGGTATCGCTTATCTCGTCTCCCAGACTCTGTGTCCTTTGTCAAGGTCTCTCAAGATTCTCGGTCACCTATTTTTGCCACTCGGCCATCCTTTCCAAAGCCCTTTGGTTTCAGGGTGCAGTCAGTTATGTCTAGCTTCTCTGTTCCTTCTGTGCCGATCACTCCCCACCGTGTCCCGAGGGTGGGCTACTGGCTTCTCCCCAGGGTGACATTTTGTCGTTTCATCTCATCCAGTAAGGCCTCCCTTCCGTCTCAGGTTTTATTTTCTCTGTTTTTACAGCATGCCTCTTCTCATGGGGACTCCATACCAGTTTATACTGATGGATCCAAGTCTGATGCGGGTGTGGGCTTTGGTGTGGTGTTTCCCACCTTCTGTCGAGGTGGGAGCCTCCTATGACTGCTTCTGTTTTTACGGCTGAGCTGACTGCTATTTTATTTGCCCTTCAGATTCTCTTCACTCTCCCCCACACTGCTTTTACTGTTTTTAGTGACTCACGAAGTGCCTCTTTCTGCAATGGAGTCTTTTAATCCCTCTCATCCTTTGGTTTTATCCATTTTGGAGTGGCTTTTCCTTTTAGGGCGTCGTGGACGTCGTGTGGATTTCTGTTGGGTTCCAGCTCATGTAGGAGTGGCAGGGAATGAACGAGCTGATCAGCTGGCCAAGGCGGCAGCGGCTCGTCCCCCTCTTGCACAGTCTCCTCTGTATCGTCTGCCTGCTGCAGATATGCGCTCCTGTATTGCCTCCAGAGTTTGGTGCTGTTGGCAGGAGCACTGGGATGCTGTAGGTGCCAATAAGTTGCGCTCGATTTGCCAGAAGGTGGGCTCATTCAGTTACCAGGGCTTCCCTCGTCAATGGGAGACTGCTTTGTGCCGCCTCCGCATTGGCCACACCCGTTTCTCTCATGGCTTTTTAATGGAAAGGGCTCCTCCTCCATTCTGTGATGACTGTCTGGTTCCCTTGACTGTTCGGCACCTGTTGGTGGAGTGCCCTAGTCTTGAGGATTTGCGTCGTCGATTCCTCTCTGACCACCAAACGGATGGTGGTGTGTATCATCTTTCCTCTGTGCTTGGGGAGGATGCCTGTGCCTTGGGAGGGGCAACCCTCTCGTTTGTGAAGGAGGCAGGACTTTTTAAGGATATTTAGAATTTCTCCTTTTTGATTGTGTGGTTTATCCTCTGTTTTTTGTTTTTACTTTTTACTTCTTTGTTATACGGCGGCATATGACCCTGGCAGTTGCGCCGCCATGATTATTATGAAAAAAAAAAAAAAAAATATTCATCAGCTAAAGCTGCAGCATGAGACAAATTATCTATTCTTTTCTCATCAAGATATAGGCTTACATCTTTATTAATACAGCTTTTGAAGTCCTCCATCAAAATCATCTGCTTAAATTTATCAAAATCAGAAGTTACATTCTTAGAATTTAACCACTGCTCTAACAGATCTTTGATTATTGCATACTCAACATGGGATTGTTTATCTTGCTTATAAGTTGTCCCAATTTTACTCTATAGGCTTCAGGAACAAACTCATAGGCCTTAAGAATGAAGCTCTTAACTACATCATAAATACCAGATTGATCCTGAGGCAAAGATGCATAAGTTACTTGAGCTTTACCGGTGAGAACACTCTGAAGAAGTACTGGCCAATACTTTTAGGCCAATTAAAACCTGTAGCTACCCTCTAAAACAACTGAAAATACTTTTTTAAATCAGATTCATTAAAAGGAGGGACAAGTTTAACATTTTTAGCCACATCAAAATCATCAGAGCTAGATGATCCAGTTCCACCTTGTTTCATGCGATACTCATGGTACTGCCCTACAGATCCTAGCAAGTTCCAATTTGTGCCTGAGCCTATTGCCTGTGCCTCCTGAATACGAGCCTGAGACTCAGGCTCCTTAGCACTTTCCCTGAAACTCAGCCTCCTTAGCACAGGCACTGAAACTCGGCCTCCTTATCACGAGCTTGAAGCTCATCCTCCTTAGCACAGGCCTCCTGGGAGTATAGATGTAACTTATCTGTTTTAATCTGCGTTTGCTCATCTGGGAGAGTTACATTAAACTAGCTTTTATTAATCATGTCAACAATTTCATCTCTAGAATGATGAGATCGAACAGCAGTTCCCAATTAATTGAAGCAACAAGCTTAATCTGATTGTACTGTATTCTAAATCACACACTGTTTGCACATTTGACAAAAAATCTTTGGCTTCATCAAGAGTAGTAATAGTAGACATCATGGCAAAAATCAGTCACAAAATATCAAAGCAATATCATTATGATAGTATCCTAAATATCCTGGTGAAAGTCGCATCAAATTTGTGTTACGGAACAGAGAGATATAGTGAGCACTTCCAAGTGAGAATACTAAAATCACTACTGTCACGCAAAGTTTCAGGTTCAAAACAAAAAAGACTTAGGTAAAATTACAAGTTAAAGTTTAACTGTGCTCAAACTAACAACTTAACATTAAGGAGTGTAAAGGATAATGTAATGACAAAACAGGTTACATATATGGTTAACTGAAATAGCTTCTATTAACACGAATTTAGCAAGAGCAAATTTATCTAAGTCAGCCGTGATAAGATGAGAAAACAGGATAATGCTCAGTTAGAACAAGATATATTATTATTACAGATACAAAATATTACTAATACTGGCTGACATTAAAAACTTTACATGAATCACAAAAACCTTACCAGGCCTGCGAATTAACGCCTCCCGCTATTAACACGAAATTAGCAAGAAAAATGGTAATAACACTTATACTCAAATTACACAGCAGCTCGATGGCTGGAGACTTCTTGAGCACTCACAAAGATAATAATATAGTATACAGGGGAGGACAGAGATGTGAACAAAATGAGGAGTAGATCTAAGTGGCAACTAATGTAGAGACTGAGCTCATTATATACGGGCCGGCAGAACTTGATTTAAATTGCAAGAAGGACGCACAAATGAAGCTACAGAGAACGAAAAGCTGACCCTCCTGCTCTGATCAACAGAAAGAACGACTTACTCTACTATAAGGAAAGAGAAGAGGGGAGTAAGGTAGAACACGCAAAGCCTTGTCACTATGGAAGCCACGTGGCAGATCGTCAGTCCAAACATGCAACATACTGTACATTAGAAGATAATACAAAGGATGATGTAATCTTAGGAGTATGTAACAATAACAGAGAGAGATAATGAACACTTCCAATTGAGAATACTAAAATCAGTACTGTCCCACAAAAGAGTTCCAGATTCAAAACAAAAGACTTAGGCAAAATTACAAGTTAAAGTTTAATGCTCAAACTAACAACTAAACATTTAGAACTCATAAGGATAGTGTAATAGCCAAAGGTTTACATATATGGTTAACTGCAATAGCCTCTATTACCACGAAATTAGCAAGAGCAACTTTATCTAAGTCAACCCTGATTAAATGAGAAAAGCAGATAATGCTCAGTTAAAGCAAGATATAATATTATTACAGATACAAAATATTACTAATACTGGCTGACAGCATAGAAACAATGTAAATCACAAAAACTTTACCAGGCTTAAGAATTAACGCCTTGGGTTATACAGTACAAGAGAAAAATAGGTAATAACTTACTGTATACTCAAATTATACAGCATGTAGATGGCAAGAGACTTCCTGAGCACCCACAATAATAATATGCAGTACACCAGGGGGAGACAGAGATGTGAAGAGAATGGGGAGTAGATCTAAGTGTCAACTAATGCAGAGACTGAGCTCATTATATAGGAGGCCGGCAGAAAACTTGATTCAACTTGTAAGAAGGACAGCATAAATGAAGGCATAGGGGATGAAGATTTAACAATCCTGCCCTGAACAACAGAAAGAACGACTTACTCTACTATAAGGGGGAGCAGGGGGGAGTGAGGTAGAACACGCAAGCCTGGTCACTATGGAAGCCACGTGGCGAATCGTGAACAAACATGCAGCATACTGTATATTAGGATCATACAAACGATGATGCAATCACGAACAAAACTATCATAAGTTCGAATTATACAAGGGATGATGAAATCATAGGCTATGTTACACCTCCCCACAAAGAAAAAGAAACTTACAAAGGAAATTTATTACTCTAAAACAATCTGTCTAAAGTCTAGATAAGCAATCTGCAATAACATTTTCTTTCTCCTTGACATGGTGTACGTCTAACGAAAACCCCTGAAAAAGTAGACTCCATCTTGTCAATCTCTGATTTTTATCTTTAAATTTACTAAGGAATTTCAGCTGGTTATGATCGGTATCAATGACTATGGGGTCAAAACCAGAACACAAATAAAATGAAAAATACAGTAAACCCAAAATCAAGGCTAAAAGCTCTTTCTCAATAGTTGAGTAGTTCTTTTGAGGTGGAGTGAACTTCTTATTGTAATAAGATACAGGGTGTTCAATACTCTGATCATCCCCTTGCAGCAAAACAGCCCAAGCTCCTGTATCACTTGCGTCAACAGCCATCTTAAAAGGCTTAGCAAAATTTGGAGTAGCGAGCACTGGCTGACTGAATAGGGTAGCTTTAAGTTTACTGAAAGAGGATTCACAGTTATCGGTCCAGACAAATTTAACTCCCCGTTTCAGTAGGTCTGTAAGTGGTGATACAAGAATTGAAAAGTTAAGAAAAAATCTCCTGTAATAACCTACCATTCCCAAAAATCTTTGTAGCTATACTACTTTTAGGTCTGGGAAGATCACTTATAACCTGAACCTTGGCTCCTGGTGGTGCAACGTGTCCATCACCAATTGCATGCCCAAGGTACTGAACTTTAGCTTGACAGAAACTCACGCTTTGATAAGTGGCTAGAAGATTGGCTGGAACCAAACGCTCAAGAAATTTACTGACATGGCATGAGTGATCTTTCCAGTTGTCACTGAAGATTAATACAACATCAATTTAAACAACACACCCACCAAAGCCTCGTACAACATTCGCGAGCTTCTGAAAAGTGAGCTGGTGCATTCTTCATATCATATGGCATTACAGAACATACAAAAGTCTTTCCTATCTATCTATCTATATACCAAGGCTGCTTCCCCCAAGGAAAGTCTTTCCTAGTGTTACAAAAAATGAGATCTCCCTAGCACGATCAGTCATAGGAACATGCCAGAATCCCTATAACAAAACAAACATACATATGTACATAGACTTTCCCATCATGCCTACGCAATCTTCCACGAGAAGGAAAGGGTTGGTGTCTGTTTTGGTTATCCACTGATTAACACGTCTGTAGTCGATGCAAAGCCGCTTTGTGACCCCACCTGGTTTTAGGGCTAGAGTGACAGGAGAACTCCTTTCGGCTCTGACAGGGCTCAATCATCTTGTGGTCCAACAGATAGCCAAGCTCCTTCTGGATGAGAGGAACTTTCACTGGGTTCACACGGTAAGGAGGGAATTTATTTTGCTTTGCGTCTCCAACATCGACATCATGCATCAACACAGTAGTTCTTCCTGGAGTGTCTACGGAACACCTGCGGGTACTCCTGCAGTAATGCCGAAAACTCCTGCCTTTCCTCGGGAGCTAGATGAGAAAGCTTAGTCTTGAGATCATTCATGATATCAAGATTCTTCCCCAAACTTCATCACTCAGGCTCATACTGCATGGGAGAACTTCACTTGCAGACTCGGGGTGGAACAGCTACAGTGCAAACTGGGTTATTT